>NW_015542366.1:752309-791629 GCF_001515605.1 Sinocyclocheilus anshuiensis | reverse complement strand
GATATACAGATATTATAAAAATCTATCGATAAACACACCTTGTGTCCTCTGTTTCTGTTTGAGTCCGCTCACGCTGCGCCACCGTGGTCTGCGGATTGAAGAGCGTGCTGAAAGACGGGGAGGAGACAAAGTCTGCCGCCGTTTTCATATGAAATTTAAAGGGGACTGACTCTGAGGCGATCACGAGTTTGTGTACAGTTTACGGAGCTAATCACTATAGCCCCGCTAAAAATGGCCTAGCGACGCCCATGCTTCTTACGTCCATTTCGGAGAACCAGGACAAATATTTCAATGGATCGCTCAGGCATTTAAGTGGCACCGAAATGAGGCACCGAAATGAGGCACCGAAATCTGCGCTCTGATTCGGTTCTAGTACATACCAGTTACATAGCACCGGGTTTCGGTACCCAACCCTATATACGTCACAGTAGAGAAGAAAAGACAATCGCAACTCCGTTTCATGCCGACTTTAAAGATTCTTAATGGAACCACAGAGGCCAAGAAAGAAGCTTTATTTTTAGAAATGGTATTGCATACTACAGTGCTTAGGTAAACTAATATGGTTCTGGAATCTTGACACAAACAAGTTAAAAATAGGTAAATGAGATAGAGTGTTGACAATCAGGAACCAGTTTATTCAGGTAACTACTATGAAAACCTTAAGATGTTGCTTACAGCCTTTATTGCTGTCTTGCTCTCTGGTAATGATAGCCCCTAATAATTTCATCCATTACAACTTATCATTGCCAAAACAATAAATGGTCACTCAAAAGAATGGATTGTGTTCATAAGGAACTGCATCATAGTGTAAAAACTTAATTTTCAAATATCCCATGGAGGAAGATGACAAATGCCATCATCATACGTGATACCACAAGTTAATCATAAGTAATTCTGGAGTCTAAAACAGCATATTCTCTTGGCGTCACTGAGAGACACAGACGGCGTAGACTATTATCGTTCTATTCATTAATGTGCCATGCTGGCAAATGGAGCTGCCGAAAAAAAAGCCAGGTGCTCTCATGAGGTTTGGTTTAATTTGCCAACTCTTAATAAATCAATGCTTCTGCTTCCTCTGAGCTCCTGGGAAGAAATGGCCCATGGTCACAGCATGTACGCAAATGAGGAGTTAAAAGTAAATGTAAGGAAAAGATGGCAGCAATTTCCTTCACACCTTCTTATCCAGCCAGCTTTATGGTTTTCAACTGAATAGTGCTCCTACAAGAGTAATGACAGCCAACTGTATTGGCTATATGCCTTTACAAGACTTGATTCATAAGGAAAGATCTGGCAACAGTGGATACCTCCAATAGTAAATTCTTCTTCTCCCTCTGCTTGAGTAAAAATGACCAAAATGTAAATCTCATTTTCTATGTCATTTTCTAAACAGTTGCTGGTCCTCTTTGGTTACCCATATTCTTCAAAATATCTTGTTTTATGTTCAACAAAAGAAAGAAACTCATACAGGATTGGAAAAACTTGTGAGTGAGTAAATTATGACCATTTAAATTTTTGGGAGAACTATACTTTAACCACATAACCGTTCTTATTCTTTTCTCATTCTTCGACAGCAATCTTTATAATTAGGGTTGTGACGATGCATGCTGAGTCGGTTGAAAATCAATAAAAATATGAGACGATTCAAGTTGGTTTAGATGTTAAACGAATCGCAATACACTTGGGGGTGAGGGTTTATATGAATGTGGGGAACTGACTGTCTTTAGAAAAGTTTTGATGGCATTTTCTTTTCATCTTGCCTCCCTATTATGCCTATTAAACCAGTATTATAAGCGCAGCGGTAATCAAGGAAACGCTATATTGCTGCTGTTCCATAAGCGTCACCTGTCAGAGAGTGAATTTGTGTTCTCATTTATCCGTTAAACAGTTTTTCTTTCGTTCAGATATGTTTTATGTAGTATAGTTTGACAAAGTTAAAGTCAGATCATTCTGTTTTTGCTTCAAATTTTAAAATGATACAATCTAAATATTATATATGCAGCATCTTTGTTTGGATCGTGATTAAAAGGCAGTGGTTGCCTCTAATTTTAAATGGGAAGAGCACAGGCTAAGCCCTAGTTTGTTTATATGAAGATATTTATTTTATTTGTATTAATTTATTAGATTTGGGATTTGTTTTAAATTCTCAGGTTTTTTTGACATTTCACAAAGAAATGTAAAGAATTTTGTTTGAAAAATAATGTGTTAAATGCATCACTTTATGAATCACACTATTTTCTGCTTGAGAGAAGAGAGAAGAGAGAAGAGTTTGATATTTGTATATGTTTATGGAAGGCGAAACTCTGTCAAAACATTACCATGTCTTTCTGACCTTTAAGTTTTCTTCAATGGTAAAGAAAATGAAAATCAAGAATTTTTTCTCACACACACAGCCATGTTTCCATCCTAAAGCTACAGCCACAATTATTTTCCCCCCTCAGTTTTATCATTTACTTTTCTTTACTGAACACAAATCCAGTGACAAATACACTGGGGAACAAACATCAGCATTATTACCTCATGTTTGACCACAGCACCAGTCATTAGATCATTCTACTAACCTAGAAAAAAAAATCACACGGTGATGCTGTTTGACAGACCCTGAGGGACCAGCGTTCGGCTGGCAGTTTGCTGTCACTTATCAGCTGCTCACAATGGAATGCAGCAGGCCGCTCGAATGGAAAGTCTAAATAAGTTTGAGAGAACACATTTAGCTTTTTTATGGCAAAAATCTTCTAGTCATTTTCTAACACAGCTCTTAACTCTGTAAATACAGGCGCAGGCCATGAACTTCAGATGACCTATACCAGGGGTAGGTGTCTTCAGGATTACTAAGGCTATAGGCAGGTGAGTTTTTTTTTCAGGGATGGAGCTGAACTCTGCAGGACTGCGGCTCTCTAGGACCGAACTTGCCTACCCCTGACCTATACCAAATATGTCAAGCGTGACAATAATGATTATAATTTCATCACCATTGATTACCAACAAATCATTTATCCTTTCAGGATACGGTTCACGGGTCAGCGTCCGCTGTCTACAGGATGAATGGTGAACATGCATACGTGCCTGCATGTATATGCATGCAAACAATCCTCAGCAGTCTAAAACCTTAAATTCACACAAACAGTGTGAATACTGGTCATACTGTCATACTGGTTCATAAAGACATGAGAGGAAGTAAGCGATGACAGAATGTTCATTTGCATGAACTGTTTCTTTAACAACATCACCCTGATCTGCTGCTGTTACCAACGCGATTCATCATAAAAGACACATACAGTAAATATCCACATATTGTTTGCTCAGATTTGTTGTGGGTGTTACTATCCAGGCAAAGGCACAAACAATGACATAAGTTAAGACTGTTTAAGTAAAACTGATGGTTGTCTTAATGATATAGTTTTATTTCTCGTTGCATGGTCAGCTAGTTCCTAGCACTCACTGTGTTGGTTGATGTGCTCTAAAGTGTTGCATTAGGTTGGAATTATTGATAAAATTTGTGTTGCTTGTGCCATTAAACTCCATTAATGCTAGTCATGTAAACATGTTCTAAATCAATGCAATATGTTATTATGTCTGACATAACTGACAAGCTTACTGCATGCAATAGTATGTCAAACATTATGCAACAACATATTTTAAACAACAGTATTCTACACTGCAGTTTTAGGTGAACATATTTTAGCTTTACAAGTGTCTAAATGTTTTCCCTGTATTTTGAATGAAGCACTGCATTGTGTTATGTTTTAAGGTTAAAGGAAATGTCCATAAAATGAATGGATAATGTTCTGGCAGGAAATTAACAGTACATTTTCTGTTTTCTACTGGCTTTTTTCTTCACAATGTACATCTAATCAATTCATAAGTTTAAAAACAGTTACAAAGAAAGGAAAAATTGCAGCCAATTCCAGGTAATTTGAGCACTGAAATTACACATACAACAGAATTAGCAATTGTAGTATGGTAGTATGCTATTGTAATTCTGAATATAGCCGCATCAGCCAATTGACGATCGCATATTTTAAACACATTCCGAATAATACTCCTAGACATCATGCTACTACAGTTAGTCTACAGTTATGGTCATGGTCATAGTTGGAAAGAGAAACATTTATGTATGAACTTGCTTGGCATGACTTTCCATGTTATTTTACTGTCTGACCAGCTGAATCATACTCCTGCTCATGCAGGATGATTTCCAGTAAGTCTTTCCTGATGCTGATCACAGACAATGAGATTACCTCTGTACACAGAGCTCAAATTACCTCAAAGCCTCCTAGGACAGGATATGGGCAGTCATGCTACTTCCTGTCCAAGGCTGAAAATTATTCAGAAGCCTGTGATGGTTGCCTTTTTGTGCAGTAATAAAGCACTGGAAACCTGTTCTGTCATGTCGATAATTGTAAGTATTGTTTACAGACAATTATTATTAATAATCAAAAAATCTGCCAAAATATGTTAATTTGCTATGTTCTGAATAGTACAGTAGTATGCAGAATATACTGCAGCTATAGTAAGATTTTTTTTTGTATAATAGAATATTACGTTTTCCAAAATTGCAGTATAGAAGAGAAACTTTTTGAAATTTTTTACATTTCTTTCTTAATAACTGCCAAAATTCAATTGAAAATATGTTAACATATACAATTTTTATTGCTGAATAATGCGTATTGTTTCACTTGTATACTGCATAATATTCATTAAGTAGAAAGACAGTGGTTTGATCAAACATTTATTGATCAAAAAGATAGCCCTGCCTCAAACCATTGGTTAAAAATGTTGCTATGATAGGCTATGATAGGCTGGTAGATGCTCAGTTTAAAAAAAAAAAAAACACCACAGAACAGTTTTCACGTTTTAGGGAGAATCAACCTACAAATGGCTACTTAGTTGCATAGTAAGCTGGGAAAGTATTTGAAGTATTTGTATACTGAAAAAAATTACACACCTAACCTTAAATAAACATATTTGGATTGCAACTGATAATTCTGACATGCTTACTATGAATTCTAATCTAATCTATTCTCTCTTAAACAGGAAACATTCTTCCAGACTTCAAAGCAGACAACAATTTCCATATTTCCAACTTACAATTCTGGCTGAACTAAAAATGATGAGCTTTGCATATTAAAAGAGGCTTCCGATTTCCATTTCATATTTATGTTCCTACAATGAAAATGCCCATTCAGCAGACAGACTCTGGAAGTGAGTGTTACTACAGGTGGAAGCAAATCATTCCACTGTCACTTCCTTTGTTGTCTGAGCCAGTCAAATCCGCACAGGGACTTATTTCTCATCTCTTCTGACCCATCTCATTCTCCATCCTTCTCTCTTCTTGTCTTCTCTCGCTCCATCTCACTTCCCCTCTCGTCTACCCGGTACTCTCATTTGCCTTTCTCCTCTCACTCCGCCAACCTGCATTACCATGCATTAGATCAAAGAGCAGTGGGGTGGACTGTGCTTTTCACAGGCAATCTTACACACACACACACACACACACTCATGTGACTAACACACTCAGTCCGATCTCATGACACAGCTCTCTAAATTATCAGTTAGGGTGGGATAAACAAACTGCATGTTTCCTAGCAAAACTGACTTGCATTTACTGTATCTTTCATAAATGTTTAAACTTTTCCTCAGGATAAATTCATTTCAAAGTTTAGAAAGAATGACTTGGATTTTATTGCTTTGCATTTCAAATGAAGCATTGTTCTCAAACCTCAATGATGCAATATGATTTTGAAGGTTTAACGATAACCTTGCTATAACGTGTGCAGTGCTCAACAATAAAACATTTATTTTAATAGTCACACCATTTTTAACTGGTCAAAAAGATCTCTGTAAGGCATTAAAACCCATAAATATGATCAACAAATGTAATATTTTGTGACACAAGCAGGCCAGGGTTATTAACTAAAACTAAAATAAAATAAAAAATTAAATATTAAAAAAAAAAAACTTACAGTTATTTAATTCAGCTTGTTGGCAAGACAACATTTCTCTTCTTCTTTTAGTTTATTCCTTAAAATAACTACAACTAAAACTGATATAAACATTTATAATATAGGCATATTTAATAAAAATGACAAAAACAATTTTGTTTGTTTATTGTGGAGCCCTATGTGTTATATGGTTTACCGTAAAACCTGAGCAAACAAAACACAAACATACAAACAGACAGGTGAGAGGTGTTTGTGACACGCAGGGGTGTGAAGTAACGTACTTTTACTTGAGTATATTTTTCCACCACTCTTTCCACCACTGGTGACATGACACATTAATTACTACTCACGTGTTTATCGCACACTTTTCATCTTTTCATCAGGTTTTCTAATCATTGTCTTCAAGACTACTAGAAGGCTACAGGCAGGTGAGTCATATCAGGGTTGGATCAAATCTCTGCAGGAAAGTGGCCTGGAAGGGCCAAGTTTGCCCATCACCCTGAGCGGTGAACTAATTTTCGGCAGCCGGAATTTCGGTGCATCTCAATTATTGGCGACATCAGAAATGGATATTATATAATAGATGCTTTTTTTAACATTTTAGCAATTTAAAAATATTAAAAAAGGATTTTTTACACGGCACTCCTGCTCTCGACAGACGGCACCCCGGTTGGGAAACACTGGTCTAGACAGTGCAAGAGATTTTGCTCATCTGTTTGCATGTCAGTTTACAGTGACAGACTACAGAATAACAGATTACTTTTTTTACCATTTCAGTTACCAACCAACAAACTGAACATAAACCATTGAAATATTGTTCCAAATTGTGTCTAACATATTTATTATAACATTTAGTATGTTTATGTTTATGTTTATGTTTTGCAGTAATTGTTTTCTATTGTAAAATGTCCTTAACCTTACATGCTCGCACATTTAACCCACTTACTAAGCTTGACAACAGTATTTGATTCAGTTACTGAGCAAATCTCTTTCTTTAACCCCCAACAGCTTGGACAGTTGGTTTAGAATGTACTCTTGCCTATACTGAGTGCTAAGTGGCTTAAAAACAGGTCTAATCTGTGTAGGAATGACATACAGTAACCTATCGACTGAACACGTCTATGAAAACGATTGGATTATATAACAAAACAATGTAGAGCAACAATGTTACTTTGTTTATGATGGAATTTGATGTATTTTTTTAAATACAAACCGCATTTCAGCCTTTAAGCCACTTTCAATTAATAAAGTATAAAATAATTTTAAAGTTTTATACTTTTGAATGATTTTTCCCTCTGTAAACAAATAATAAAAGAGGTCAAACTAAATGATTTATCACAAAATAAATAAATAAATAACATTTTAGTCAAAATTAAGCTGGATAAGCTAGATAAGCTAGTTTGGGAGTAGTTCATTCCCACAAATTACAGAAAAATAGGTAATTGATCATTGTTTTTACAGTAACTAACTGGTTATTACTAGGTTATTACTACCAGTTGATCTTGACTAAAACATTACAAATTGCCCAAAAAAATCACGATTTTAAGAGAGGAAATACAATTATTATTTGTGCAAAAAATAGATTTTCATGTTATTTTATGTCAGATTTTAGATTGTATTTTAGATTTAGATTTTATTTTAGATTTTTATTTGAGTTGCATGTTAGATTTTCTCTGATTATTTTATTCTATGTTAGATTTTAATCAAACATATCTAACAGTTCTTAAAACTAAAATATGGGATTTGTGATATCTTGAGGTGCTTCTAATGCTTTAAAACACACACACACACACTTATGGGACGTCTTACATTGACAAGTGTGCAATACTAAACTGCACATTTATTTTATCATTCCATTTATCCACACCTGCCCTCCGCGCCTGCGCAATACCTTTTAATTCATTTAAGCTAATTTCCAGTTTTGATATTTCATAACACCGCTGTGATTCTCAGTCATGAGCTCAGCCGGTGTCATCATTAGGCATGAAAACATAACAATACTGATTTCGTTTGAGAATTCAGGTCACAGTAAGACGGAACTGAACCGCAGTAATAACTTAAATTTCGAAAGCCTGAGATTAGTAACTGTAAACACCGGTTGTGTCCATATTGCTAGCTCTTTCCATATTCACAGACAGGCTTAAAAGTGATGCACCCACGCCTTGAAAACGGACAAATGAATATCCAACATGTTATTTCTGCTTTAAAGTACAAAAATGTGTATCGGAAGCAGTGCAGCCCTTCGCAATAGAGCAAACCAGACCAACAAGTTGGAGAGAGTGATAACGTCTCTACTCACGTATCGAGTGATGAGGTTCCGAATGGTGCTGAAATCCATTCTGCTCGAGCCGCTCCAGGTGCGCTGTCTTCGGTTTCTCCTCTAATCTTGTAGAATGGGCACATAAGACGCTAGCTGATCACTGTAGCAAGTCTCTGGTCCATGACTGTCTTCTACGGCTTCTTCTAGGCTTGACAACTGACAGTCCTACACGACTACCGCGAAAATGTTATCTACTGAGCACCTACTGAGATGAAGAAGGCTAACTTACTATGTAAAGTCCACACGTTGTCATAGTGACATGCTCCGGTTTCACCTTACATACACACGGACTGAGGAAAAAACAGCAAGCTCTCGTTTTTCAAGGTTTTGCCTTAATATTTTAAGGGACCGGCCACTTCTTACTTGTCAAGCGTCCCTCAGGGCTGTTCTCTGGTGTACTGACGTACTCACTGTCCTTCTCGGTGTAGTAGTGCTCTCCCGACTCCCCGTCTGTTTGCGTCGGAACGTCATGAGCCCCGTGAGCGCAGGCGCACTCTTCTGCTTCACCCACCCGCCCACGGTGATTTTTTCGGCCTGCCCTCCGGTCACTCCCCCATCCAGCTACTGCCAATCAATCTCAGGCAACAAACCGGTTTAGGGTGATGACATGGCCTCTCAAGTGTTTTAGGACTATGTGGGGTGACTTGACGACTGCAAAAATATAATAAAAAAAAAAAATTACAATAAAAAATGAAAAATTATTGGGAAATAGTAGAATAAATAACTAACAACTACAATAATAACAGAAACAAAAATAATAAGTAAGTATTTTCAGGGAACACACATACTGGTAAAAAATGTATAGCCTGAATGCACTAGATGTTATCCCTGTTTTATTTCTCAATGACATGCAAGCAAACAACCAAATAAAGGATTTCAAGAAAAGAAAAAAAGGTATTCACTTCCTTCCTGTCACATGAGGCTGTCAAGTTCCTACCCCTACTTCCAGGATGTAGTAATGTAATTTTCATGTTACTAATAAGTATTTTTTTGTTGACATGTATATATCTACATAATCATGAAGGTCTCTAGAATCATCCAAACAAAACAAATCTTACAGGAGATCTATAGTTTTTTGTATACTTTAGTTGCTTAGTTACTATAGTTGCCAGTGGGCAAATGACTTGTAAGTACATATCATGGGGAAATGGGGTTTTCAAGTTTTCAAGTGACAGCAGCAGTTTGCAAACTTCCGTCAGTAACACAAAAGGAAGAATGGAAAAATAAAGAGCTAACGCATGCGATTAATTGCTGTAGATGATCTTTTTCTCCCTTTTATGACATTATATCTTGTAAGGGGCAAAATATTGAGGCCATAGCCTGAATGCACTGTAAGTCGCTTTGGATAAAAGCGTCTGCTGAATGCATAAATTATTATTACTATTATTATTAAATTGTTTTTATCATTATTATCATACTATTATCATAATATTGTCATCATATTATCATACAATTATCTTAATAACCCATTTAAGCCCACCGGCAACTATAGTTGCCACAGTTTTTTATGACATTATATCTTGTAAGGGGCAAAATATTGAGGCCCCTTTATCCAGTTTGGATGCGTTTCATTCTAATTGGTCAAGGACCCTAATTACTTTTATGACTAATAGCTTATGGTTCCATTATAATGTTGAAATTCAGACAAGTAATGAGTTTACATTTACATTATTATATGAAATCACCTACTACAGTCAGCCATTGAATACTATGGGCCTAAAAAATGCGTAATTTTCTTTCAGGTATACCTTTTTTTATTATATAGATGTAATAGTTTCTTTATTCTATTTATTTATTTTCATTTAACTAACACACCTCTAAGAATGAAAATACCTGCATGTTCAATAATAAGTAAATAAATAAACAAACAATCATGGGTGTAGCCTACACATGATAATTATTTAAATAAGCATATATTTTAAAAAGAATATCATTAATTTCATGAATATCAAGGACTTTTCTCAGGGTTAATCCATTTGACCTAATCAATATGTGCCTATTCATAAAATGTGTGATATTGTGATATTACATATTTACATAACAAAGTATAGTATGCAAATATGTTTATGTAAATTTATAAAACTACTTGTACCTTCACTGCTTACATAAGGTAAAGTTCACCCAAAAATGGAAATTGTGTCATCATTTAGTCACCCTCAAGTTGCAAACCTATGAGATTCTTTCTTCTGTTGAGCACAAAAGAAGATATTTTGCAGAGTGTTGGTAACCAAACAGTTAAATGCGTAATTTTCTTTCAGGTATGCCTTTTTTGTTATATAGATGTAATATTTTCTTCATTCTATTTATTTTTATTTGTTTATTTTCATTTAAATTTTTGATACACAATACCCTGCTGGGGCAACTTAATGGCTGCACTTTGTTCTGCACTAAGTTCCACCACTTTAATACAAATGAATTTGTTGTGTTTTCATATTTAAGAGATTATAAGATATAGCAGCCTTTTTTGGGTTTGCATCGAATGTTCTTCGACTTTAATGCATAATAAATTTGTTTATGAATAAAGATTGATCTGTTAAAAGCAGTTATTTTGAGTTAGATGCCAAATGCTCTCCTCCTGTACAAATTTGACATTGAAGGGGTGAATACAACATATTTGCCCCCGGCAACTATAGTTGCCGCACATTCAAATACGATTTTCAAGAAAGAAAAAAAAAAACCTGGGGAAAATAAATGCAGAACATGTTCACATAGGACACTATTAACATGACTGTATGCATGAAACCATTTAGAAAAATTTGGGCACAAATGGGTTTACCATGACACTCTTACATAAGGTAAAGTTCACCCAAAAATGGAAATTGTGTCATCATTTAGTCACCCTCAAGTTGCAAACCTATGAGATTCTTTCTTCTGTTGAGCACAAAAGAAGATATTTTGCAGAGTGTTGGTAACCAAACAGTTAAATGCGTAATTTTCTTTCAGGTATGCCTTTTTTGTTATATAGATGTAATATTTTCTTCATTCTATTTATTTTTATTTGTTTATTTTCATTTAAATTTTTGATACACAATACCCTGCTGGGGCAACTTAATGGCTGCACTTTGTTCTGCACTAAGTTCCACCACTTTAATACAAATGAATTTGTTGTGTTTTCATATTTAAGAGATTATAAGATATAGCAGCCTTTTTTGGGTTTGCATCGAATGTTCTTATTAAAATTGATTTTAAAAAAAAAAAAAAAAAAAACCTGGGGAAAATAAATGGAGAACATGTTCACATAGGACACTATTAACATGACTATATGCATGAAACCATTCAGAACAATTTGGGCACAAATGGGTTAATTAAAAATAAAAACATTTACTGTATCTATTACACATTATAAGATCATTATAATTTCATTATTTTTATGTAATCAAGCTAAGAATGATAAATATAATGTATGTTATATTTTTGAATAATAAAATAAAATAAATGAATAAAATAATTTTTAAAATAAAAATAAATAATGATTGATATTATTATATAATAATTATTCATCTAAATTATTATAAAAATATCAAATTAGTTAAATTATTAAAATTATTAAGTAAATAAATTACATTTCTAGCCATTTATCTCTTTACAGCTTTTAGTAAAAAAAACAATATTTTTTATTGATGCAGTCAAAAATATATCAGTACAATTCATTTAGCTAACCTACTTCTACTTTACACATTTATAATAATAATAATAATAATAATAATAATGATGATGGTAGTAGTAGTAATCATAATCATCTTCATCATCATCATCATCATTATTACATAGAATATCAAAAATTAATATAATAATATTACATCATAATTATTCAGATAAATTATCGTGCAGTTTGTATTCAGATTTTTTCATTTTATTCCAGTAATGGTCTTGTTTATAGTCCTGTGCACCATTCAAGCACGTATCAAAGCTGATTAATTACCCCTTTACAGTTTTTAGTAAAAGACAACATTTTTGATTATTAATGGCTTTAAACAATCAAACTATATAATAATAATAATTATTATTATTATTATTATTATTGTTATTATTGTTGTTGTTGTTATTATTATTATTATTATTAGTAGTAGTAGTAGCAGCAGCAGCAGTAGTAGTAGTAGTAGTAGTAGTGGCATTATTATTCATTTTCAACATGTTTTATGATATTTTGCGCTTAAGTAACGTTTGTAGGGAGGAACTTTTTCCGGAGTCTTATTTTACAGCCGGCTGTGTTTCCGCTGCGCACCACTGCTGTGTTTTCCGTTGACTGTCCGACTGTGGGGCGCTTTTCGGCGGGTTCCGTTAAAATGGCGCTGTTGTTGCCAGGAGCTGAAACCCAGCAGATGAAAAGCGACAGCGGTTAAAAACATACCGCGGACCGTTTCTGCTCGCACGGAGGGTAATATATACGTGCACAATGGCGGCGCTTGATCAGAAGTCACCCAACGTGCTTCTACAGAATCTGTGCTGTAAGATCACGGGCAAGAGTGAAGGTAAAGACACATCTCATTCTGTCATACAGCTGCTAAAACATGATTAGCATGTGTAGTGATGGACTATGCTGTGAGTTTCGTTGAAAACGGACAATGTGATGTGATATGATAATGCATGTGATTGAGGGTGAGATGCTGTAAGAGGACAGGCTGGGAAAACATCAGCGAGGTGCTGGATAAAACAGGGCCCCTGTTTCAAATGGCCCTTCATGTCAATAAAGACCCTGATGCTTCGAACTCAAGCTATTATGCCATCTTTTATCAGCTGTCATATTTCAAATGTATGTATGAATTAAATCCTAATCTGAAGGAAACACAGCTCAGAGAGTCCACAATAGACATAAACAGATGAGAAACAGACATTTCACTTTAGAATAGAGTGAAGAAGAACATTTATTGTTGGACATGAGCAGTTCATCATTGGACCTAGAGACTGTAGAAACAGCAGACATAACAGAATATGATCCCTGCTTTCAGTTTCCAAAAAGAGGAGCTAATGCCTGTATGTATAATCAGATTTGCTTGTGTATTTTCTGTTATTGTTCTCAGCTGATGTAGCCCATCAGTTCCAGTATGCAGTGCGGGTCATCGGAAGTAATTACGCACCCACAATTGAACGGGATGAGTTTCTGGTGTCTGAGAAAATTAAAAAAGAATGTGAGTAATCTGAAACCCTGTCCTTACGTTATTCAAGAGCAGTTGTGCATTCAGGAGGTTTCGTAGAACATGCTGTGCAGGGTCTGATTTTTTTTATCTGTTTGGTGGATCAGGAGGATAGTAGTTCCAATTTATATGATATATATGATATTGCATGGCATGAAATTATGCAAACAACCATCAATTGTAGTGATAATTAGAGATTGACTGCTAATCAGTTTTACCTCATTTTTTTTCCTGATATTTAAGCATTTTTTCCTTATTTGCATACCATTTTTTGTAATATCAGATCCATGGATAAATGGCTTATAACTTCCAACAGAATGGCCACTCTATATACAGTTTAACCAGATCCACTTGTTTAAAGGTTTCTAAATTCTATGAACATTTTCTGTTAATTTCACTATTAATTGTCATTGACATACATATAGCTCTGTGGAAAATAATTTATTATCTCTGTGAGTGATTGCGATCTCCAAGTATAATGCATATAGAATGGGGCAAAATACACTTGTTTTATGCAATAAATGCTTTTAAAAATGTGTTGGGTGATAGTCAGAGTATTGATAAGATGTGCATGTCATTTGCTGGCAGATTGCCTGTAGATGTGCTACTCGTTGTAAAACAAAAAATATCATAGTTAGCAGGCATTTCAAAATCTAGACCAACAAAAACATTAATAATTCCGATAGCATGTCATTTGAAATGGACCATAATGTATTTACTGTTTTGTTTGTTACTTTTCTGACAATGTATAATTATTCCAGTGAATTAGCTGTCTTTACTCCTTAGCCTAATAAACAATGCTTAAACCTTAATTTGATTAAAATTACAGTTATACAAATGTAAAACAAATTACATTTATGCAAAGTTTATACACTCCTGTGTTATTTATGTTTTATGTCTGAAATTGTTAGACTTTGTCAATTTATTTTGCCTATTGTTTATTTTTCTGCAGTTGTTATTATAAAAAAAACTAGGAAAGTTTTTACTCAAAGTATAGTAATGGACATTATTTTTTTTAAAGCAAATATCACTTTAAAAGGTGCTATATAATTGTTATTTTTATTTCTTTTATTTTTTATGAAATAATATTGTATGTTGTTAAATTATTGTATACAATTCATTAAAGTATTAATGTGTTATTAAGATTATTTTAAATCTTTATTTTTTTATTTAGCCTTGAATATAGTCTTTGCTGAGATGGCATAAAATGGTAAATGAATTAATAAATACATAGAATAATTTAACAAAAACAGAATTTTGCATATTAGTTATTGGACATATAAACATAGAAATAATTGGTTATAGAAAAATCAATATTGGTCGATCTCTAGTGATAATGCAATATGGGCCCAATAGTGCTAGTGATAGTTCTGTCAACAGCCCCTAAACTCATGAGGCCATTCTTTAATATTTCTGGTTTATATGTTTCAGATGCAAAATAATATATTTTTTTCTTATTTATTGTAGTATTAAAACAACGACGGGAAGCAGATGCTGCCCTTTTTTCTGAGTTGCACAGAAAGCTTCAGACCCAGGTCGGTATCCAGCTCATCGCCAGCACATTGAGTCCTTATTATTATCATGATACGTGTAGACTAGATATAATGAACTGCATATCGTATGGTTATATTTGTTGATGTATTTGTTTCTGGTGAACAGGGTGTATTGAAACATAGATGGTCCATCTTATACCTCCTGCTCAGCCTCTGTGAGGACCCAAGGAAGCCGTCTAACCGTGTTCCTGTATGTTCCGGAGATGTTTCTCCCGCAGTTATTCTGCAGATACTACACAGTAACATAATGAAAATCATTCTGCATTATGTATAAGACAGAGTTTCTTTTTTCCCCTACACAGGTGTGTAGTTATGGAGCTCTGCTTGCCCAGGCTTTGCCCCGTGATGTCCACTCCACCCCGTTCTACTACGCCCGTCCCCAGAGCCTCCCGCTTAGCTACCCAGAGCGCTCTGCGACTGCCCATAACTCCAGCATTGCTACCAGTGGCATCAGCAGTATGGGAGTATTCTCAATCAATGGGCCTGGACCGACCCCTCCATCTCTGCTCACTGGGTGAGTGACAGTGATGGACTGACTTTTCCATACATTGACCATTGGCTGTCAAGCTCCAAAAAGGACAAAAATAGTACCATAAAAGTCACATATACCACATTGCACCAACGTAGCTATCAGTAATGCCAGTCGACACTGATACTATTGTCTTGTGATCATGTGAAAGTGAAATTGGTGTTTTTGGGTTTTTAGGCTTTATGATCATTCTAAAGAATAACTAAATTATTCTTAAGAATTTCTCTTTTTGTGTTTAATGGAAGAAAGTTATTCATACAGGTTCAGAACATTATTTACAATGAGAAAATAATTTTTCATTTTTGAGGTGAACTATCGTCAAAATTAATTTTCATGTCGAACAGCTGCAACATCCACTGTGAAATACACCAATGCAAACACAACTGTTCAAAAGTATGGGGTTGGTACGTTTTTTTTTTTTTGAAACGGGTCTTTTATGCTCACCAAAACTTTGATCAAAAATACAATTTAAAATGAAAACTGTTTTCTGTTTCAATATATTTTAAAATGTAATGTATTCATGAAATCTGAATTTTCAGCAGTAATTACTCCAGTCTTCAGCGTCATGTGATCAGAAATCGTTGTAATATCTCTGAAGACAGAACTTTTTGTCTGTTTATGGGTAGAATTTGACTACAATCCATTAAGAATGGTTCCATTTCTCTGTTTCTGGTTTGTTTAAATATAAATATTTACAGATTATTTTTTCAGTAATTGTTTTTTGTCTACAAGGAAAATAATCATGTCCCATGTAAAGAGGTTTTCACTGCATGCATTTACTATACATTTCTAAAAAGTGAAGTTATTTACATGAGCAACACTAATTGCTCTCATTATATTAATTGAAACTGTTTATTACTGTAAGCAGTTGCATACTGTTGCATCACATTGCAATACACACTTTCATAAATTTTATTTATTTTGAATTGTTTTATTGTGCTTCATATAGTGCTTTATCACTGCAACAGCCTATGACAAAGCATATGGGTTTATTCTCTTCCTATCTTTTTTTTATTGAATTTTTTCAGTAATGCAGCTGTTGTATTTGTAGCATGTTTAATTGAACTGCCGTACACTCATCTATTATTAATGCAGCTGTCTAGCACCTGCAGCACTTAAGATATTTTAAATATGGCCATGTACTCAAAGCCATGAATTAATTGATTACTGGATCCATTTCACAGTAAATCTGTCAAACCAACAGCATCATTAAAGTGTCTGAACCTCAGTGTCATTATTTGTTTAAAGCTCACCGTTACGAAGTAATTAGTGAATTCCCACAGGTATTGCTAATGGGCATCAATGACGAGTTTCAAGAAAATGGGGTTTGAGGTGAAAATGTTTTTAGCAAAATGACAATGTAAACATTTTAGGACTTTTTTTTTTGAACACCTTCCTAGAATTTGACCTTCTTTAGTAGAGATTGGCTGTTAAATGATGAAATGCAGAGGTTTTCAGATAAACTTGAGTGTATTTATAAGAAAGTTTTGCCACTTATATCATTTTCAGACCTGGACCCCAGGCCGTTGGTGAGTCTATGAGAGGGTCTCGTCTAGCCTGGACTCTCCCGATCTCCAGTTCCCCCTCTGGGGCAGCTGCTGCCCCTCGTCCCCCCAGTGGACCCTCTTCCAGTCCGGCATCCAAACTCCCACAGAGACAGAGACGAGATGGAGATGGCAGTGGTGAGTGTCTGCATCAACAGTCAATGTTTTGTTAAAGGAAATGCTCAGGACATTTCAGGAAATAATTGTGTGATTATATACTAAAATAAATAAGGATAGTATTTTAAAATTATGTGCTGAACACCAGTGACAGGTGCCTGGGAGTTTTATGCAGTAGATGCTATAAATGTTTCACTCTGTAAACAAATCCTTGTTATATGTTTTTCAGTAGTTTTTAGACTACTTATGACTAGTTAATTGTCCTTTACATTTGATTTTTGTCCTTTAAGTGTAGAGAGAAGTAAGAACTATTTCAGAGGTGTTTAAAGGGGTCTTATTATGCTTTTTCACTGTTTCAACTTTAGTTAGTCTGTAATGTTGCTGTTTGAGCATAAAAAAGATCTGCAAAGTTACAAAGCTCAAAGTCTATTTGAGCCGTTCATGCCAGACTGGGAAGAGAGGTGTTGTAATAATGTAAAATATGTGAAAAATAATGTGTTTTTCGAACAACCTAGTATGAGAGCCTTTTCTAGTACACCCCAAAACAAAATCAAGACTTTGTAAAAGAGCATAATAGGACCCCTTTAAGATGCAGTCAGCCACATGGCACCTTTCTCTGTGACAGATTTGTGAGTGTGACCTTTACAGCACTTTAATTTAAATTATCCCTTTTCACTGTATTTTTCTATCTCCTCATCTGGCTCAAGCTGAGATCGGTGAGGATGCTCTCGTCCGAGACATTCTTTATGTTTTCCAGGGAATAGATGGAAAGTTCATCAAGATGTGCAGCCCAGAAAATTGCTACAAAATTGATTCAAAGGTGATTCTTTAGTAACTGTATCTTCCTTTCATTCTGGTCCTGTCTTTCTCTCTTTCATTTTTGTTGCTCACTCGCTCACATGCAGACTATATAACTACAGTAACTAGACTGTTCACGGTTACCGTGCAACGTACAGGAACAATCAAACAAAATTTTTCTGAAAGGTACTTGTCACATTGAGAGCTACTGGCACAATAACTGCTTCAGTCATGCCACAGATTGGAACTGAGATATATTTGTGATATCTAAAATATACACTATCATTTGTTATGAAGTTATGAATAATTTTATTCAGCATGGATGCATTAAATTGATCAGAAAGGACATTTATAATGTTACAGAAAATTTCTATTTCAAAAAGTCCTTTTGAAATTTCTATTCATCACAGAATCATGAAAAACAATGTGTCATGACTTCCACAAAAGTATTAAGCAGTACGATGGTTTTTAACTGATAATATTAAGAAATGTTTCTTGAGTAACAAATCAGCATATTAGAATGATTCCTGAAGGATCATGTGACACTGCAGACTGGAGTAATGATGCTGAAAATTCAGCTTTGCCTTCACGGGAATAAATTACATTTTAAAATACGTTAAAATAGGAAACGGTTCTTTTCGAACTCAACTATTTTTATTGTATTTTTCATTAAATAAATGCCTTGGTGTGCATAAGAAACTTCAAAAACAGTAGTGTATATTAGCATAAAATGATAAATGAAGAAAGAAGTTTGTTGTATAATTATGAATGGAGTGTGAAGTTTACGAGAATATGTTCACAATATTAGCTTGTTGTGTTCTTATGAAGCAGGTTTTTAATTACTCATTTAAGTGGCACCAAAAGTAAAAAGCCTATGCAGTTGAATTTTATCATAATGAACAGCAAATCAATCACTCAGCCATTCATAATGACTATATTGTGAAGAAAATGAACAAAGCAAGTAAAACGCAAGTTTTTGATTTATTGGCATAAAACACTACTTTTGCTAGATTTTTAAGTTCTTCGTTTATTTACTTACCCACTTCAGCTACACTGAGATGCTGGGAAAGTAATTATTAGCAGAATGTTCTAGTATAGCACTTCTTATAAAAGTACTTGTAATGTGATTTCTTATTACACAAACTTAAGTAGGGGCATCTGTAGTTACTTGTGTAAGTGCATAATGGGAAATATAGAAGCGTTGATCTCACCATCAGGCTCCCAAAGAAAAAGGGGTTATATCCTATAAATAGGTTAAATACTGTATGTTATTGCTCAAACGTTTGGGGTCAGTAGATCTTTTTTCTTTTTTTCTTTTTTTTTTTAAGAAATTACTACTTTTATTCAGCAAGGATGCATTATATTGATCAAAAGTGACAGTAAAGCCATTTATAAAGACAGTTATAATAAAAATGTTCAATTTCAAATAAATGTTGCTCTTTTCAATTAATCTAAGATGTATCAAGGTTTTCATATTAAACATATGAAGCAGCACAACTGTTTTCAACACTCATAATAATAAGAAATATTTCTTGAGCAGCATATTAGAATGATTCCTGAAGGATCATGTGACACTGCAGACTGGAGTAATGATGCTGAAAATTCAGCTTTGCCTTCACGGGAATAAATTACATTTTAAAATACGTTAAAATAGGAAACGGTTCTTTTCTGTAGCTTCTTTGTGTTCATCTCACTCGCGTTGATCTCACCATCAGGCTCCCAAGGCCTTTTCCTTTTTTTTTTTTTTACATTCCTGGCAGATGTTGACGGTGAATAATAGTTGATCGATCAGGTGTCCTTTTTAAGTGACACTTTTAAAATGGTGCGTCTATTTGTTTGGAAAAGAACAATGTGCTTTTTATGTCCAGTGTGATGTGCTGGATAAGCAGACACTCTGATGGGCCAGAGCTGTTTGTGTTTGTTCTGGCTGTGACGTGTATATAGTACTAAAACCATGAGACAACAGATGGAGAAGAATGCTTGAAGACCTCTCATAAAACCTAAAAATAAACCTCTATGTCAGGGTCACTTTTTATGCACTATATGATTATATAAAGCATAGAATCAATCTTAATATGAGGGCATTTCTTGAAATTTAGCCAGAAGTCATTAGTTTAACTAATCCAACTAATCTATGGATCATTGTTTTATGAACCTCATTTTGTTTTGCATATTTCCTTCGAGTTCTGTGAGAATCTGTAAGAAATCAACCCTTCGTAATGGTGTTCAGTCTGAGATTTGCTGTAGCTTCTTTGTGTTCATCTCACTTTGGGGAAGAAAAGTAAAAGAACTGGTTGTCTGTTTAGTAACCGTTTGCTTTGAAGGAATCTTGGTGACCTTTACAAGTGAACACTTAATCAAAGGTTAAAATGGGCCTTTTATTAAAAGCGATTAAAGAGTTTTTGTGTTGAATGGAACGGATGTCTCTCACAAAGAGCCAAAATAAGTGAAAGTCGAGATTAGCCAAAGCCATTTCTTCGAACTGATGAGATGTCTTTGCCACTGTGTCACAAGGGCAGATTACATACTGGCCAGTTCACAGACAGCCTACACTAAAACACACTCTGATTTCCCACACTTTTCCTACAGCAGATATTTTAGTTTAATTAAAAAATATAAAATAAATACATTTCAGTCATTTTGCCTATAGTCTGTTATTGTTGGGTAATAATACTCCTGCCGTGCATGTTGTAAGACAGTTAATAATTGTGTAGTTTGTCCTTTAGGTGCCACTGTGTAAGTCTCTGAGAGACACTAGTAGCAGGCTGGCAGAGCTCGGCTGGCTCCACAATAAGATTCGAAAATATACAGATTCCCACAGCCTGGATCGAGCCTTTGGCCTGGTCGGACAGGTAGGAAATGTGACACGACTGGAAATGAACATATCATATGTATCCTTAACCCTTACATAAATCTATATATACATATACATAGATAATACATTTTAAACTTTTATTTTTTTCTTTTTGGAAAGAAGTTAATACTTTTACTCAGCAAAGATGCATTAAAATGATCAAAAGTAACAGTAAAGACTTCTAAATTTTTACCATATATTCCTATTTCAAATCAATTCTGTTCTTTTGAACTTTCTATTCATCAATGTATCCTGAAAATTTTTTTTAACTGTTCTCAACATTGATAATAATAAGTAATGCTTTTTGAGCAGCAAATCAGCATATTTTAATGATTTCTGAAGGATCATGTGACACTGAAGACTGGAGTAATGATGCAGAAAATTCAGCTTAGACATCATAAGAATAAATAACATTTTTAAATAAATTAAAATAGAAAATAGTTATTTTAAATTTTAATAATATTCTAAGATATTACTGTTTTTACTGTATTTTTAACCAAATAAAATCATTAAAACCCCCAAACTGTTGAACAGTAGTTTGTAGCCAGGAATAATTATTGAATATCTCACACTATAATTTCAGTAACACTTTTGCTTGCTGTTTGTATTCTCAGAGTTTTTGTGCTGCATTGCATCAAGAGCTGAAGGAATACTACAGATTGTTGTCTGTACTTCATGCACAGGTGAGTATGGGACATCACTTGATGCGCAAGGGAAAATGTGGGTTTGACCCCGAGACATTCGTTTGCTCAAGCCTGAATTTTCCACCACTGGTTCCTAGCTGGAAAAATCTGCAAGATAATATAGTGAAATTTGATCAAACTGACACAAAGCCTTGGCCAATTTATGTACCCTGTCTGAAATAAAATGAATTTCTGACAGTTGCATCAAAAGCAGGTTGTGAAAAGCACACTGAATCAACCAAGCATGAGAACCAGCACTATTTCAGTGGAAAAGGGTGACTGACATCTATATGTGTTTAGCTCCAGGTGGAAGACGATCAGGGTGTAAACATGAGTGTGGACAGCAGTCTGACTCTGAGGAGACTGCTGGTATGGACCTACGACCCCAAGGTTCGGCTAAAAACACTGGCCGCACTGGTGGACTACTGCCAAGGTTAGTGATGACCCAACTCATTGATAAGGTACATACTGCAACACAATACATTTAAAATGTATGCAGCATTAATGTCAGACTCCTGATCATATTTCACAGTAATAAGGTGCGTTTAATGCAAAGATTTGATTTCCGATATCTGCCTCACCCTTGTTTCTCTCTCAGGGCGTAAAGGAGGAGAGTTGGCCTCAGCAGTACATGCATATGGAAAGACGGGTGACCCCCACATGAGAGCGTTGATCCAGCACATCCTTGGTCTGGTGTCCCACCCCATTCTTAACTTCCTGTATCGCTGGATCTACGACGGGGAGCTGGAGGATACGTACCATGAGGTCAGGATACACACACACACACACACACACACACTGCTTGTCTTTGCAAAGTCATTTCCAGATATCCTTGTTAGAACTTGCTGTATGTGTCCATGTGATTCATTACTTGAGCAGTTACTTTTGTAATTTGATTTTTAATAGTGTCTCTGATTTAAACTTCATAAGCAACATAAGATGTTGAAAAAGTTCAATTCGCTTCTATGAATCAGTTCAGACCAGTGTTATTTCAGGATTTTATGTATGCTATTATAGTATTTATTAATATTTTGACTTAGTTTTCATTTTAATTCTAGTAATTTTATTATGCTTTTGAAAATGTTATTAGCTTTTTTTATATATATTTCTGTTTGGCTTTAATTTTTATTTCATTTTTAGTGCTTCAAGTTTAGTATTGTTTGTATACTATTATAGTATTTATTAATATTTTGAATTAGCTTTTATTTTTATGTTTTCATTTAGATGTTTGTAATTTTATGTGGTTTTGTATTCTTTATTAGGTCTTATTTTTTAATATTTAGCTTTATTTTATTTTTATTTGTGTTTTAGTTTAATACTGCATCTTAAACATTTTATTTCATTTAGTTTTTTAAGTTGTTTTTCATATATAATTTATATTTGATTTGATTTGATTTTTAACGGTTATAGTTTTAAAGTGCCCCTATTATGGGTTATGAAAGGTTCATATTTTGGTTTTGGGAGTCCCCAACAACAGGTTGACATGCATGCAAGGTCAAAAAACACTTTCATCATCTTATAATATGCATTTATTTGGGGGAAGTCGTGGCCTAATGGTTAGAGAGTCGGACTCATAACCCAAAGGTTGTGGGTTCGAGTCTCGTACCGGCAGGGATTGTAGAAAGTTGAATGGTGAATGTACAGCGCTCTCTCCCACCTTCAATACCACGACTGAGGTGCCCTTGAGCAAAACCCCCAACTGCTCCCCAGACGCCGCAGCAAAAAAAATGGCTGCCCACTGCTGTGTGTGTGCACTTTGGATGGGTTAAATGTTAAATGCAGAGCACTAATTCCAAGTATGGGTCACCATACTTGGCCACATGTCATGTCACTTTTTCACTTTCTTTATTTTTACCTTACTTGCTCAACGACTCCCAAACGATTCTTTTAACAATTTATTTTTCCAAACCCCTCCTTTGCATGATGCTAATCTGTGGTGTGAAATTAAAACCGCCAGCAGGTGGCAGCAAATCACTCTTAATAAGTGAGTCATTGCGATTGAACCGAATCATTAAAACGAATCATGTTGCTCAGAGACACAAAACAGCGCTGTGGCTGTATTCGGCATGAGTAATGTATGCGTGTGGTCTGTAGGGATGTTTTGAATGGTTTTTGCAAAATACTCGATAATGTCAAATCGCACGTCGTTAAAACAACAATTACGATATTATCGCAGACGATATATATCGTACACCCCTAGTTCAGACTGTCCATTTTAGAATTTTAGTGATTCAAAAATCTGATTCAGCAATTTATACACATGCATATACAAATGAATGACAATAAACAAATATTTGCACAGACACACGTGCATGCAAATATTTATTTATCATTAATTTATATTTATATGCATACATATATTAATTTAGTATTAAAAAAACATGCCTTTAAATTTTTTAAATTACATTTTTACACTGTTTTTGTTTTTTCTTATTGTTCTTCCATTTTATATTTTGTAAGTACTTGGTAGATTTATAAAAAAAAAACACTTAATCAATACAAAGTTAATAATTAAATAAAAAAAATTAAACTATTGGACTTTGTTCCACCATATAATGGAAGCTGAACTCAGGCCAGTGTCCTCAAATTGACTCTGTTGACTTGTGCACTGTTGTGTGTCTGAGAAAACAGCTGCACTTGAGTGTGATTTAGTGTTCCAGACATAGTGAACCACAGTCTCCTACACACAGACACCCAGATGAGGGTGTGCTAATGGGCCCGTCTCCTTCCACTTCCTCTATGGCCTTCTGTCTCTTTCTCTCCACTATCACTCTCACATCTACTTCTCCTTGTCCTCCACCATTACCAAATGGTGTCAATGAATCTTTTTTTACTTAGTCTATGCCCACTCGACTGAGTTTGAAGTTGTCGGGCATAGAAGAGTTATCGCCCAATCAACTCCCAGCTTCCCCTTCACACAGGCACCAATCAGACACTCCTACATGTAATCACAGGATTTAATCTCACCCTCGCTGAAGTGTAACAGGCTTTTTCACAGTGTAAGCAGTGTTGAGGGTGGAGGCGACGGAGTGGGTTATATCATTAATGCACCCATCGACGCCGCTCTCCTCCTGGGCCAAAGGTTTACAAGCTCCTCGTTTCGCTCGCCATCGTTATTCTTGGCAATAGTCATTTTAATAGTTACCGTGTTGAAAGTACTGATGTGCTCTTCTGCTTTTGTTCCCTCCATCTGTGTAATTACCACAGAAAGGTCATTTGTGTGTGTCAGTGGAGGTCATTTATTTGTCTTTGAGCTGCAGTGATGTTTCATCAGTGTAAACATTAATATACAGTTGTGCTCATAAGTTTACATACCCCTAAGTCATGGATCATCCAGGAAATGACACGCAGTATTAAGATTCAAGGGTATGTAAACTTTTGAACGGGGTCATTTTTACAAATTCAGTTATTATTTTGTCTTGTGGAGTATATATAAACATCCGTTATGTGAAATGGCTTATTCAAGACAGTACTAAATAAAAAAATAACATGCAATTTTCATGTTCCCTCTTATTTTATGAAAATTATTAACATTTTGCATATTCTCCAAGGGGTATGTAAACTTATGAGCACGTGTGTGTGTGTGTGTGTGTGTGTGTGTGTGTGTTACAGGTAGTAGCATAAGAAGTTTCTTAAAACAAACAAAAAGTTAAGAACTCCATCTGACTATTAATACGGGTGTTCAGTTCTTTGTAGCCTCAGACCCAACAGTGAAGACGGACAGACTGTGGCATGACAAGTACTCTCTGAGGAAGAGTATGATCCCCTCCTTCATCACCATGGATCAAGCCAGGAAGGTACAGCACTTATACCATGATAGTATATCATGTACTTTACATTGACTTTGAGTTATAATCTGTGATGGCATATTGTAGATGGCATATTGTTATTGATCTATGAACAAGACTACAAAAATTAGATGTTTATGTGTTTTAAAGAAAATGTGAGCTGTGTTTTTCTGTGCAGAACTTGCCACAACAGTGCTGTTTTTTTATGGGTGGTTACTTGATAGTTGCTTATCAGCACTTGTCAAAAGATTCTATAAAATTTTATGTACAGGATTCTAATCCTTAAAAATGGCTTGGGACCTCCATCAGTATAAGTCTTGGGGACATATATGGAAGATAAGATTATCATACACAAAAAATTGAGTGATCAAATGAGCACAAAAATAATGTATTTGTTTACAATTAATACACTTAAATATTTATACATAATAAATTCTGATGTATATTACATTTATTATTTTAATCTATTTCTTATAAATATATTATGTTTGTGGTCATAATATATTTGAGCATAGGCAACATAATAACCATATAATATAATATAAAATTAACACAAAAATGAAAATAATTTATAATATATTTATATTATAGCATGCACAGTAAATAATACACTTATAATACATATAAAATATTTTGTTATACATTTATATAACAAATAATACATTTGTATGAAAGTGTATAATATTTTATGTATAAGATTTATACAAAAATTGAAGGGGGTCTGAATACTTTCCGTACCCACTGTATATAAACACATTTTAGTAAATAATATTTAAATATAATACGTATTAAATGATATATTACAAATACAGTATATTTTTATAAATATGTTAATAGTAGTAGTATGCTCATTTTGTTGCTCTCCAGGTAAAATGTGTACAATAAAGTATATAATAGCACACTTGTCCTCATGTTTGACCTGACCTATATCAACCACCCAGTACACACTAGGAAGGATGTGTATTTTGCACAGCCAAGCACCACTCACATTTTCTTCCAATTTGGTTGTTTAATGCAAGTCATTAACTAATAGTGATTCATTTTCAGACTAAAATGAGCCTATAATGATTTGTTTTCTTCCTTTCTGTCCTTCTCCAGGTGCTACTCATTGGCAAATCCATCAACTTCCTGCATCAGGTATGCCACGACAGGACGCCGCCGGGAAAGATCATGCCCGCCTCCAAATCCACCGACTCTCCCAAAGATGGTGAGCTAGCGCTAATGCAGTCACTTAAAATAGCTGTTTATGCTGTCTAATGCGATATTTGTGGCCATAATGGCAGCTAATAGTTAAATAACCTGCTGAAAGCGAGGGATGGAGAAAGTGGAGAGAGAAGGATTGATCTGTTTTGGAGGAAAGTGCTGTTTTTGACCGCCTGTCTGGTGTAGTTGTCCATATCGACGCTGGCTGTATTTAACTTCTTTGCTAGCATGGCTAATCAATGCTCTTAGGCTCTAGCATACATCTCTGTCCTTCAGTGTGTTTCTAGAAGGTTCTTTATTTTCTGGTGTTTTGTCCTTCTCTTTCGTTCTCTGCGTTGACTTTGTGTTTTACTTTTTCTGGCCTTAAAGCTGTTTGGTCTTTACATGTATATCCTTTGTATAACCTTGCAAAAACCATGTTTACCGTAATTTTGTAATACTTTTATAACACAGTCATTTAGCTATAGTTTATAACTTGTTTTACTGTTTTTCAAGTTTTCTTTGAATCTAAGCTTAGTTTTAGTTGGTTTCAGTGGTTTTAAAAGTTAAAGTTTTTGTCACTTAAGTGATTCTTTAACTATAGTGTTATTTACACATAAAATTAGTAAAATCTTTTTAATTTATGTATACAAAAATCACAGCTAAAAGAAATATTTTGCTGCTTGGTGGATGGAAAACAGGATGCTGAACGCTTGTTGGCAACAAAAATATTTCAGTTTCACAAATTCTGTTATTTTATTTTAGTTAGTTTTTCAACCCCTCGTTTTAGTTTCATTTCATTCCCCACCCCCCATTTTGTTTGTTTGTTTTTTGTTTGTTTATAAGTTTTGTCTTTATTCAGTTTTTTTAGTATATTGTAAATTTCTGGTAATGTTTGCCAAAAGGATTTACCAAAATTGTTTATTTTTATTTTAAGTCTTTCTTCTCATCTTTCCTCTTTTTCTTAATTTACCACTTTTATTTCCTCTCATGTTTTTACTTTTATTTAAAACACTGTGTATCTCTTTCTCAGCGGCAGAGTTGTTCACTGATCTGGAAGGGGCCTTTCAGAGTAATATTGATGCTGCATATTTTGAGACCAGTAAGTATCTGTTGGATGTGTTGAATAAGAACTACCAGCTGCTGGAGCATCTTCAGGCCATGAGGAGATACCTGCTGCTGGGCCAGGGAGATTTCATCCGACACCTCATGGACCTCCTCAAGTAAGTTTGTGTGTGTGCTCATGGGTGACCTGTCATTAAAGCATAGACGTCTCTGTTTTAGCTTGATGCGAGTGTGCTTGATTTCATTGTTGATTTATAACCGATCGTTCTCTTTTCTTCGACTCCTCGATCTCTCTTTATCTCTTGCTCTCTCTCAGGCCAGAGTTGGTGAGGGCTGCCACCACTCTTTACCAACACAATCTAACCGGTATCCTGGAGACCGCTGTCAGGGCAACCAATGCCCAGTTTGACAGTCCTGAGATACTGAAGAGGCTTGACGTCCGGCTGCTGGAGGTACGTAGAAGGGACTGAGTCAAAAAAACAAACAAAAGAAATGCAGGCTGATGGTACATTCTAGTACAAAATTGTGCATCACTGAATGTGGAGCTGGTGTCCTCTTTTGTCCAGGTTTCTCCAGGGGACACTGGTTGGGATGTCTTCAGTTTGGACTATCATGTAGAGGGCCCCATTGCCACGGTAAATAAACTCTTTTGGCATAAGCCCAAAGTTAACTTTGCTTATCCGAGTTCCGTCTTTTCATTCTGACATTTTGCGTGATGTATTTTTCCTCATCAGCACAGGGCGCTGAAGTCCACACTCACATCTGCATGCAGCATGATTTTTCTGATCACTTAAAGTTAGTCTTTACTGTTAGCCCATAATGCATTTGGGGTTTGACCTGGGAGAGATTTAAAACATTAAACACTAAATAAAAAAAAAAAAAATATTGCATCGTTTTAGCATTCTATTCTTGGTCTGGGTCTTGGAACCAGACCCTCCAAGTAGGTCTGGGTAGTATATCGAGTTTGTACGATATATCAACATATATTTTTATAAGCGATATGGTATGTCGCAATATGGTTTATATTGACATACAGTAGTTTGATACGAGTGCATCTAAATAATAGCAGTAGACATAGAGTGAGCTGCTGCGGGAAAAGTGCATAATCCAATTTGTCCTAAACATGAGACATGCTTTATATTAAGGGCTTTAAAATAACTCCTAAGATATAGTTAACATGTATAGTTTAAAGCGGCTCAGCCCGTCAGATGCTCTGACAGACTCATGTGCTGCTGACAGATAGGCTACTCGCACTGTTTAATGCGTTTGAGATGTGCTGGTTTCCTCAGTGCATAACTTACATTTCACAGGTATATTCTCCATCTGTAAACGTTAGAAAGTCATGGAAATATTTCCATTTTGCTGTCAGGATCCTTTTGCATGCAATTCTCCGCTACACTTCGCAGACTTCAGTGAATGAGCACCACCGCACGCATGCGTGCCAAACAGATGGAGCGCAATAGAATAGGAGCACAATAATTGTCATATGTAGAATTTTAAACCTACAAGTAAGTGTATTTTATAATAGCAGATAGCAGTAATGGGGTAATCAAAAATAAAATGCAATTAATCTGTGCTCTTGTGTTTATTTACTTACATTTTTAGTTTAGTGTGAATTTGAACTTCTGCTTTAAAAAGCATTATTTTTGTTTTTAGATTGTAATGTTACAATGTTAGAATGTAATGTGAATTTAGCCCGTTTTTTGCACAATGCATAGCATATGAATTACTGAAATAAATTAACTTTTCCACGACATTCTAATTTATTGAGATGCACCTGTATATATGATTCCAAATAGAAATTGTAGATAATGCCAAGATATATACTGTATATCGCATTTCAGACAAAAAATACATAGATATGATTTTTTTTTTTTTGGCCATATCGTCCAGCCCTACCTCCAAGACCAAGACTAGACCACTTGAGACTTAGATCCAGACCAATACTTATCCCTGAGACCCATACCAAGGGCTGTCCAAGAACCAACTAGTAAATTTCAGTGAGCCAAGTTGCTGAATTGACTGCAGCATTCATTTATAATGTTGAACACCTATTAACGAGAAGTTAATAGGTATCAACTGATACAATGTTTTTGTTGAAAAATTTCAAGTTATGACTATTTTATTAGCTTATTTTCCACCGGGTCAAAAATGACCCAGAATACAAAAATAGTTTGCAGGGGGGTTTTTTTCTGTTGATTTTTCATATATTATGATGTTGTGATGCCTAAATCACTTGTAGTCTTTAAAATGATTGATTTTAGTTTTTAGTGTTTCATTTCTAATTTATTTAGACAAAATGTGCAGCGTTTTAATATCAGGCATTAATCGGTTATTGGCCATGACATTTAAAATAATTATCAGCTTTTCAAAATGGGCCAGAATGCTATTATCAGTGCATCCCTAACCACAGTGTATGTCATACCTGTGTCAGGTGTTCACCCGTGAATGCATGAGCCACTACCTGCGAGTGTTCAACTTCCTGTGGAGGGCTAAAAGAATGGAGTACATCCTCACAGATATATGGAAGGGTCAAATGTGTAATGCCAAACTGCTGAAGAGCATGCCGGGTGAGTGCTGTTTTCATTCTGTTAGATGTTATAAAACCAACTTAATCTGTTTGCCACATCTACCTTTCTCAGCAGACAGATGAGATGTGTGCTGTGTATTTGCGCAGAGCTCTCTGGTGTGCTGCACCAATGTCACGTTCTCGCTTCCGAGATGGTTCACTTCATCCATCAGATGCAGTATTACATCACATTTGAGGTACGTCCTTCTGTATGTTTGTCTTTTTCCTGTTTCTCCTTCCAACATTTGAGCCATATTATTTATCATATTGTTTTTGTGTCACTGTAGGTGTTGGAATGCTCTTGGGATGAGCTGTGGAATAAGGTCCAGCAGGCTCAGGATCTGGATCACATTATAGCAGCTCATGACGTTTTCCTGGACTCCATCATTTCTCGCTGCCTGCTGGATGTGAACAACAGGGTACGATGCACTTACACAGGGTAATTGTGTACCGGTGGTGATCCCTCGTACTTGTCCTCATTTCTGTAACTCTGTTGTCCTCTGTGTGTGTTTGCAGTGTCTGTTGAATCAGTTGCGCGCAGTGTTTGATCAGATCATTGAGTTCCAGAATGCTCAGGACACACTGTACCGCTCCGCACTAGAAGAGCTGCAGCTACGCATCCAATTCGAGGACAAGAAGAGACAGAGGGAAGAAATGGTATGTACAGACAGTCAATCAAATCAGTGCTTTTCCACACATTTAATGTAAGTTGAATAGGTAATGATATTACAGTCATTGTGCTTTCATCCTGTATACTGTATGCAGTCCAAAAAAAAAAATTGGCACATTTTGACAAGTGAAATCAGAACATTTACCAGCTAGATAGTGGCCATGAAACTATTTTTTTTAGGTAATGTATTTTAGTTTTTTTAGGTAAAAACTACTGTATTTTTTCCACTTGAGAATGGGATTATTTAAAATGGGAACTGTTTATTCCTTGCAAACCTGTGACAAACAAGCATAGCATCATTATTACGTGCAGCATCACCAAAATATGATCCTTATATCTCTACTTTTTAAAACCTCCAGAATGTCTTGCCCCACAGATTTTCTACTTCCAGTGTAATACTGTAGACAAATATTGCTTTTAACTGATGGAGGATTATTTTTTAAAGGGGTCATATGATGCGATTTCATTTTTTCCTTTCTCTTTGGAGTATTACAAGCTCTTGGTGCATAAAGAAGATCTGTAAAGTTGCAAAGACTAAAGTCTCAAATCCAAAGAGATATTCTTTATAAAAGTTAAGAGTTAGCCACACCTACCTAAAACGGCTCGTTCTAACACGCCCCCACATACCTACGTCACGATCTGGGAAGATTTGCATAACGCCGCTCAAATATAATCAGTAATTATGTCCCCACTGGATGCAACAAATGCCTCGTTTGTAATGGGTTTTCATGTTTTTGTTTCGTCGCTCCGTCCGGACACGGCGTAACATTTCCGTCTCACACTTGAGGTATTCGGCCAATCACAACGCATTGGATAGCTGGCCAATCAGAGCACACCTCGCTTTTTCAGACCGATGAGCTTTGTAAAAATCGACGCGTTTCAAAAAGGCGGGGCATAGAGGAGAAACAATAATGTACAGTATGTGGAAAATAATGTGTTTTTTTTACTTTAAACCGCATAAACACATTTCATTACACCAAATACACAAAATAATGTTCTTTTTAGCAGCATCATATGACCCCTTTAAAAGAAAATTGAAAATGTATCACCATTTCCACAAAAATATTAAGCAGCACAACAGTTTTCATTGGTAATAATGCCATTGATAATAATAAAAAATGTTTCTTGAGCAGCAAATCAGCATATCAGAATGATTTCTGATGGATCATGTGACACTGAAGACACTGGAGTAATCAAAGCTGAAAATTCAGTTTTTCATCACAGGAGTAAATTACATTTTAAACTATATTTAAACAGAAACAGTTTCTTTAAATTGTAATATTTGACAATATTACTGTTTTTACTGCATTTTTGATCAAATGAATGCAGCTTGGTGAGCATAAGGGGTTTCAAAAACATTTGTAAAAAATTGACCAAATCCATATGCTCCAAAACAAAGATGGCCATTGCTATAACCTGAAGTTCAAAGAAGGCAAGACTTCTTTAAGCCAGAACATTCCTAATGGTTAAGTCACATGTTCAGTGTGTCCATCACTGTAAAGGCGTCTGATAATCTCCATGCAAAGAGAATTATGTTCCACTCCTTTATTTGAGTCTGGAAAGTGGCCATTAGCAAAGGTATAGGCCAAAACAAGAGTGGCTGATCCTTTTATGGGGACGGTGTTGGTTTTCTATTGTCATTAAGTTTTTTCTTTCTTCTGTAAACAAATGTGTGTGTGTGTGTGTGTGTGTGTGTCTTTTTCTGTGCTTGTTTATAGCTCTGTTTCTGTGTGTTTCAGGGTGAGTGGGGTGTAACAGCAGAGCAGGAGGCTGAGGAAAACAGACGTGTGCAGGAGTTTAAAGACACCATACCAAAAATGTGCTCTCAGCTCAGATTACTCACACACTTCTATCAGGTACCCTACATACCCTTTCATACACTTTAATATGCTCACCCAATAAACCAAATATCACTTCATGCATGCATGAAAAAGTGCTGAACCAGCAGGGATCAGCGTGAGAGAACATGCTTAATGGTGTATAGTAGAGCATTTTATGCTGATCTACACATTACGTCTGCTACAACACTTAATGTGAATTTTTTACAATTACAGCAGAATGTGGTTTATACTTACCACATATTGTACTTGATAATACTAGATAATAATGTAGAATGGACATTGATCGATCATGTTTATATGAACATAATTTTCTGATTAAAGCCCATATTCTGGTTAAACCCTTTATTATGGAAAGACATTTATTTGCTTTAGAGCTATTTGAATATGTTGGTTTTCTATTGTCATTAAGTTTTTTCTTTCTTCTGTAAACAAATGTGTGTGTGTGTGTGTGTGTGTGTCTTTTTCTGTGCTTGTTTATAGCTCTGTTTCTGTGTGTTTCAGGGTGAGTGGGGTGTAACAGCAGAGCAGGAGGCTGAGGAAAACAGACGTGTGCAGGAGTTTAAAGACACCATACCAAAAATGTGCTCTCAGCTCAGATTACTCACACACTTCTATCAGGTACCCTACATACCCTTTCATACACTTTAATATGCTCACCCAATAAACCAAATATCACTTCATGCATGCATGAAAAAGTGCTGAACCAGCAGGGATCAGCGTGAGAGAACATGCTTAATGGTGTATAGTAGAGCATTTTATGCTGATCTACACATTACGTCTGCTACAACACTTAATGTGAATTTTTTACAATTACAGCAGAATGTGGTTTATACTTACCACATATTGTACTTGATAATACTAGATAATAATGTAGAATGGACATTGATCGATCATGTTTATATGAACATAATTTTCTGATTAAAGCCCATATTCTGGTTAAACCCTTTATTATGGAAAGACATTTATTTGCTTTAGAGCTATTTGAATATTATTGTAATATAAATGTAATCAGTATATTTTGAATAAACTAAGACCTGCTCCTTGTTTTCTCACTATAATCTTGTGGAAATACTGGAGATATTAAACGCATAATTGGAATATGTCCAAATTTCATTATTAGAATTATCATGTAAACGTTTGTCTCTTTTCAGTATACCAATGTCTTGACGATTATTGATAATTATTTTGGTTATGACCAATATTATCAATGTTTATCATCAATTTGCATGCTTGGAGGTTTAAAAAAATTATATGTATTTTTTCAAAAATTAATATAATGTTTTATATAAATTTATAATGTAATTAAAAAAATATTAAGTATTAAAAGAAGAAAAATTCTAAAGAAAAACCTTTTGAAATCTGACAGTCATAGTTTAAAAATTGTACTGTATATTAAAACAGATGAATAAAAGTTTTTGAAAACTTTGACACAAAACCTGACAAAAAATGTTTTCCTACTTGAAATAAGTCCTGATATGATCTGCTTTCAATACGAACCAATACTGATAATTTCAAACCTGCTAATGTTGTTCAATAACGATTAGAGTCATCTATATACCACTAAAACTATTTAAATTATATTTATTTATTTAGGGACAATTCACAGTATATATACTGTAACATTATTAGCTTAAAGATACATTTCATCCGTTGTCCCTGGGTGGCAGCTACAATACCAAGAGATAGAAACATGTGAACTCAGTGTAAGAGTCTAGTAAGCTCAACGTTGTGTATAAACAAGCATCTGAAGCTCATATAACCCTGAGATGGTTCTTTCTCTTCTCCTTTAGGGCATAGTGCAGGAGTTTCTGCGGCTGCTAATGACAGATGAGAGTCTTCAGTTCCTCAGTTTCCGTCTGGACTTCAATGAGCACTACAAGGCTCGTGATCCGCGCCTGCGGCCCTCGCTAGGGGCCACTAGAGGGAGACGAAGCTCTAACATCTGACCTTGCAGACTTTGGGAAAGTTAATGTTATGTGGATGCTGTCAAGAGACTGTTTATTAATAGGGCTACTCGGAACTTTTCTGGCGCTCTGTAAGAAACTCGTATAACAGGGAAACTGTTTATAGAATATCCTATTTCACTGTCATCGCCAAATAATTTCAGTCACACACAGTCGACTATCTAGTGGTTTTACAGTGTAATTGTCAGTAGCACAAGGTCACAGGTCTGTTGTGGGGTTTTTTTTTTCTTCAGTTAATGTGTGAATATTAGTTTTTGTGTTGTTTTTGTAAAGAATTGTGTTTGTGTTTACATTTTTGGTAATATTTAAGTCTATTTGTTATTTACATTGATTGATTTTCTTCTAGTGCCCTTTCTTTTTTCATTTTGAAGCGAGTTTGTTTGCCTTAATGTCTCCTGATGTTGAAAAAAAAGGACAAATCTGGCTGTGAAGTCAGTCAATTTCTCTGGTGCTTTTGTGGCATCCTCTGGTTCTGGATCAGTGTTGAAGGAACCTTTTTCCTCTGAGTCCATTTTCATTATTACATATATTTTTGTTGTTAAGTTTGTAATTATACAGGCTGTGATCTTTGTACTGCGTCTAAAAAAAAAAAAAAAACTTAAATGTCAACCAGTTCTTTAATTTATATAAATGGACTTGTTAAATTACATGAACTTAAATTAACTACATGACCTCTGTAAGATCCTGTAAACTCCCCTCATTTCGTACATGCAAAATCAATTACCCACAATGCTGTGTGATCTTATCGAGCCTCAGGTTGATACTGTGAGGACAAAGTTACTATTCTGAAGTATTGGATTATTATGGGCAAGATTATAGATTACTGTTGTAGTGTTTATCCCTTGTCTTTCCCATGTTCATGAAATGTATTGATGGAAATGGCTTGGTAAAGCTGGTGAAAATTCATCTCGCCCTCCTCCCCAGTAGTGCACACTTTTGTGGTGAAGATGAAAATGGACTGATACATTTCTTTTGTCCTTGGATTCAATGGAAAAGACAGCGAGGTGCCACTGCAAGTTTTTTTTTTATCGGTCTTTTAATGTGTCGCAGAGATTTGAGGGTGAAGCAGAGTAAAATGATTGTCCATTAAAGGGATTTAACTCCTTCACTGTATAGCACACGTGTACAAAAGCAGAGTTCAAAATGAGCAAACATCCTGTCATTAGTTTCTCATACAAATAAACCTTTTTATATAAAATAAAAATGTGGTCACTTTCCTTTTGGTTTTAAAGGTAAATTCAAAGTGCAAGTATCAATAAAGCGGTGGTTCATAATTAAAATGTGAGCAAGATATTTTATTACTAAGTTTTTAGACTTAATTTTAATATTGAAGATCGTTAACTATTTGTGAAGTTGGTGTACTTGAGTTTGTTGCACTGATTTTATTGCCTTAAAATTACAGCTACAATAAAACTTACAGCTGTACAAACTATACAGCTGAAAAGATAATTGTAATGAAAAGCTTGGTTAGTTGTAATGGATTGTACAGTAATTGTACATTTATGTATAACTGACGTCAATTTTATTATTTAGTAATTTGCATATATTACAGTGTTTACAATACAATCTCATGCATATGGTATTAAATTTTAGTTTTTTTATTGCCTTAAAATTACAGCTACAATAAAACTTACAGCTGTACAAACTATACAGCTGAAAAGATAATTGTAATGAAAAGCTTGGTTAGTTGTAATGGATTGTACAGTAATTGTACATTTATGTATAACTGACGTAAATTTTATTATTTAGTAATTTGCATATATTACAGTGTTTACAATACAATCTCATGCGTATGGTATTAAATTTTAGTTTATAGGTGCCTTTGTGCGTGAGTGCGTGTGTGTGTGACAGAGAGAGAGATCTACTAGACAGTAATATTTTGCTAGGATATTTGTAATAGGATATTTTCTATAAGATATTATATAGATATTACCTCATGGTTTTCACCCAGAAATAATATTATTTGGGACCTACGGCGAGGTGGAAAAGCAGGTAAATATTTTTAATTTTCTTATTTTACACAAATTAGCCTATTTATTGAAAGAAAAAAATCAAAGAAATATGTATCTTTCATTCGTGAGAAATGTAAGTTTGTCAGTAAAATGCCACAAACAACCTAAATTTGCAACCCTGTTGTTACCTATCCTGGCATCTACAGACAGACGGACTGATTCATTGATTGCAAGAAAACTCCAAGATCACACAAATCAGAATTTTAAACTGTTTTTAGGCAGTTAACTTTTTTTTAGCTTATTATCTAGCCTGATGTACAAAATAAACAGTGTTTAATTTATACGGCTCGCTGAAATACTTGATTTTTATTGTTTAATCGCTGAACTGCGTAGTCAAATATTTTTGTATAATGACTAATAACTGTATGGACCGTTTTCCATAGCAACATACGAGCACTACTGTATTTTCAGGTCTATATTATCAACAACGCCAGTTAAAATCCGAATGGCGCCATTCACAAATGAAGTAACGTGTATTGCAATTATACTATATTAATATTAATGCAGTATTCGTCTTGTTGCTAGTTACCTTGTAACTGAGTATTTTTCTTATCGGAAGCTTAAAGCTAATCTACAAGCAGTTTACATTGTAGCCTACGCGTCATAAAAGGTAGATCATATGTCGCGATTTATTATGCAGTAATGACTTTACTGGCGCGAGTTTGCTCTTTGTTTTGACTATCATTTGTTTTCCTCTCCACGGAAACGCAGTCATGGCATCTTGAAATTCTGCTTCTCGACCACAAGGTGTCGCCATGTTCAGAAAAACCCAGAGGATCTCGGGCTCCTCGCGAAGTGAAAATAATACAGGTAATGCTAATGCAGTACTAAACTCATCCACGGTTCTTTGAGCTACATCTGTGCAGTTGTTTGCTTTAACAGTAGGGAAAACATTAAGCCATTTAATATTCATAAAAACATATCAAAATAACGGATATACCCCAGAACGAACCCAAATGTCCTTTCTTGACCTTGACGGTGATGTATAAAGCACCAGTGATGCTCTGCCCTCAGATGTCTGCAGTGTGTCAGATGTGATTTCAGTGCAGTCATTTTCTCAGACTCTGTTCTAGCTGCTAAAGAGGATAACAAGTAGATATGACATCTCACACGCTGTTACGTATATATGCTTAAGCACATGCATGTTTGTAGGTCATGTTCTGTTTTTGTGCAGTTTTCATAAATTGCTGTCATAGTACATATTAACATCACTCATGTGCATACGTGTGTGTGTGTGTGTGTGTGTGTGTGTGTGTGCTGACTCTGCCTGGACACACACACAGACACACAGACACACACAAAGACACACACACAGACACACACACACACACACACACACACACACACACACTCTCTCTCTCTCTCTCTCTCTCGCTCTCTCTCTCACTCACTCTCTCACACACACACACACACTCTCTCTCTGTCTCTCTCACTCACACACACACACACACACACACACACACACACTCTCTCTCTCTCTCTCTCTCTCTCTCTTCAGCATCTCTTGTGGCAGCAGCAGCACTGGTTTGAGCAGCGAGACGGCTTCCTCTCTCCCCTCATCAGATTCCTTCTCTCCTGAGCAGCAGCACAGCGTGTTGCCGCTGCTCCTGGTTCTCTGTGTCCTGCTCATCATGATCCTGTGGGTGAAGATGGGAGAGGACTCTCTGGAGGAGCTCGTCAGACGACTTACTGTTATCATACAAAAAATCGGTAGGAGGAGCTGTGAATGTGTGTGTGTATGTTTGTGAATCAATCAGTAGTATTGGGAGAAATATATGGGAACTGTAGCTCAAGGTTGTTTGCAGCTTCTGTTTGTCTTTGCTTTAGTAAATATTTGAGAATGTGTTGTGCTGATTTTACCTCTGAATAAATGAATCATTCTGACCCATGAAGCCATAACAGCTATTATATTTAGATCTTTATGTTTAGCTGCTCAAAATTGTTGCTGTTGATGACATCACTTATAAGCCTGAAACTGAATTCCATCTGAATTAGAACTTTCTCAATATTCTCAGTTAAAAACTAAACATTTGAATTTTAAATTGGTATTTTGAATGAGTTTTCTAATTAGAATTTAATTCAAAATTAAAAAAATTCAAAACACAAATTGAAGTTAAAATTTTAAAATACAAATTTCAAATTCTAATTTTGAAATTTGAACTTCAATTAGAATTTGAAATTGGTATTTTGAATGTGATTTTTTACAATTAGAAATAGAATTTAATTCTAGTTAAAAAATAATTGTGATAAAAATGCCACCCTCAAAATCTAATTATAATTTTGAAAATAGAATTTAAAATGGGTATTTTGAATTAGATTTTTTAAAAATTAGAATGAGAATTTTATTTGAAATTTGAACTTCGTTTAAAATTTGAAATTGGTATTTTGAATGTGATTTTTTACAATTAGAAATAGAATTTAATTCTAGTTAAAAAATAATTGTGATAAAAATGCCACCCTCAAAATCTAATTATAATTTTGAAAATAGAATTTAAAATGGGTATTTTGAATTAGATTTTTTAAAAATTAGAATGAGAATTTTATTTGAAATTTGAACTTCGTTTAAAATTTGAAATTGGTATTTTGAATGTGATTTAAAAATATATAATTTGACTATTTTTAAAATCACATTAAAAATTAAGTTCAAAATTCTGAGTTCTAATTAAGGCTGGCCGCACACGAGACGATTTTAAGCCCGATTTGCACCCCCGAACGATCGGCTTGTCACAAGCGATTTTTTTTTTCCAAAAAATC
>NW_015542366.1:743234-751679 GCF_001515605.1 Sinocyclocheilus anshuiensis | reverse complement strand
GCCGCTGCTCCTGGTTCTCTGTGTCCTGCTCATCATGATCCTGTGGGTGAAGATGGGAGAGGACTCTCTGGAGGAGCTCGTCAGACGACTTACTGTTATCATACAAAAAATCGGTAGGAGGAGCTGTGAGTGTGTGTGTGTGTGTGTGTGTGTGTGTGTGTGTCAGTAGCGTCAGTAGTATTGGGAGAAATATATGAGGACTGTAGCTCAAGGTTGTTTGCAGCTTCTGTTTGTCTTTGCTTTAGTAAACATTTGAGAACGTGTTGTGCTGATTTTACCTCTGAATAAATTAATCCTTCCAACCCATAAAACCACAACAGCTTTTATATTTAGACCTTTAAGTTTAGTAGTTCAGAATTGTTTCTGTTGATGACATCACTTATAAGCCTGAAATTGAATTCCATCTGAATTAGAACTTTCCCAACATTCTCAGATAAATACAAAAAAAATTCAATTAGAATTTGAAATTGGTATTTTGAATGTAATTTTTTTAAATTAGAATTTAATTCAAAATTTTAAAAATCAAATTAAAAATACCAATTAATTTAAATATAGGCTGTTTTCAAATTTCAAAATTCTAATTTTCAGAGTTCTAACAGATGGAATTAAGTGAATTAGAACTTTTGAACTAGACATTGAATTTTGAATTTGAGTTTTACATTTGAAATTAGAAATAGAATGAAATTATAATTAAGAAGTTATTTTTGAATTGCAATTAGACTTTTGACTTGTAGGTTCTCTTTTTCACTGTCTGTGGTGGGTAACCCTAGCTGTGTTTTTATGCTGTCTTCCTCCTCTCATTCTCTGAGGAGTTCTGAGAACATCTGAGCAGTCTGCCACTGGCAATGAGCTAAAAACACACACCAACACAATGAAACAGCAAACACGCAAAGTGTAGTAACATTCTTTCTCACATTCGGTCTTTCAGAAATATTATATGTCTGTAAATGGGTCATCCTTTAGTCAGGAGGTTTTGGCCTTTAGCGTTCTGGTGTATAAAGATATATGGTACTGTTTACACTGTGGTGAACTCACGCTCAACCTGTTCACATTCCCACACTCACTTATTTGCTGAAGCTCTACTAAAGGAGTTATCATTAATTTCTTCCCAGTAATGATATGACTTGCAGAACACAAGGTTGCATGAGCAGGCGTGCAGAATATTTATTTTATATTTCTGCCTATTAATCAGTATTTTTGTTTTAAACAAATTGAGCAATGACCCACAGTCACCAGAAATACTGTAAAATATTTGTAAGTATTACAAATATTAAGCAGCACAATTGCTTTCAACATTTATAATAATAAGAAATGTTTCTTGAGCAGCAAATCAGCATATTAGGATGATTTCTGAAGGATCATGTGACACTGAAGACTGGAGTAATGGCTGCTGAAAATTCAGCTTTACATCACAGGAGTAAACTACATTTTAAAATATATTCAAATAGAAAACAGTTGTTTTAAATTGTAATATTTACTGTTACACAATATTACTGTTTTTAATGTATGTTTGATCAAATAAATGCAGCCTTGGTTGCATTGAAAAAATCAAACTTTTGAACGGTAGTGTATATTGAACCTAATCAGACTCAAATATAAATATGCGTTTATATCAGATATAAATATGTGTGAATCATATACTGGAAATAAGCATCAGATGACTTGCTGTGGTTTTTAAAAGGAAAACCGAAAGAACCAGAGTTTATTGTGGGGATCAACTAAATGAAAACATTGGAATAAACATACTAAACTGTGCATTTATGAGAATCTAAAAATGCAGAACGATTTTTGTGAATTTAGTGGATTGTATTAGTTCAGTATTATTAGAAGTCAATTGAAAGTTCCCACCATCATAGAAAAAGAACCCAGCTGGCATGTGACTGACCTTCATTTTTGAAATGTTGCAATTATGTCAGCTGTTGTTTCAACGTTTTAAAAAATGGTTGTAAGAAGTTTGACAAAATACTTAGAAATCAACACAAAAATTTTAAATTAAGATTCAAAATTTTAAAATCTTCATTAAAAACAAGTTCATTCTTTTTTAAAATCTGAAATAAACAAACATTAAATAAATAAACTTTTTCAATTACCCATAAAAAAAAGTTGAAATGCAGCCTGGGAATGTGTGTGTGAGTTTGTGTGTGACTATGCTAGCAAATTTGTCCTCTATGTTGACCTGGGTCTCTCATACAGTATGCTACATTTTGTGTCTGAAAAACTTCAAGTGGAACCTGCAAGTGTTTATTAGGTGTTAAAAACTCTGTCTAGCCAAAGAGCTAATGCTGGCCTACAGCTGGCCGCTCATGCTCACAATCTCTTTCTCTCACACTTACACATGACATAACATCTGCACTCATAATGTCACCCATTGTGCAAATCTAGCTTATCACATCTCCCAGTGTAGTGACGGTTAGATTGTGATGTGATCACAGATCTAAGTCAGAGGTAATAATAAAGATAAATCTTTGATAAATGATAAATCCTGATAAATCTTTTACGACTGGTCTCATAAAAACTGCAGCGATCTGACCTTTAAAGGGATAGTTTCTCTAAAAATGAAAATTCTGTCATTGGACCCCACTGACTTTATGGAAAGAAACAAAGACATTTTTCAAAATATATTCTTTTGTGTTCTTTAGAAGAAAGAAAGTCATACAAGTTTGGAACGGCATGGGGGAGAGTACATTAATTACAATTTTTGAATGAACTATTCACTATTATAAACACACAGTTCAGTGACACGACTGAAGCAAATGCATCTTCTTCCATTGAAAGCAACATAGGCCTATATTGCTAATAATTATAATAATAATTTGCTTGATAAAGTAGGGTGACCATACGTGCCATTTTCCCAGGACGCCAGTATATATAGAGATCAGTGAACGGAAGGCAAGTCTGTAGTGAATAGAGTTAATCATTCGATTTTCATGGTTTGATTCACATTTACAGTAGTTATGATAGCATGTATAAACAGGTGATATCATTTTGAATTCAGATGTAGTAATTTGGGTTTATTGTTCACAATACAATTGTTTTGTTTACACTACTTTCATATTATGTTTCAGACTTCAATGCATGACATGTTGTAACAATGGATGCTCAGAGGAATGAGTTTCCCAGGTGCACTTAAAGGGTACATATGTGTAGGGTATAGGCTAAGCTAACATGCTATGTTATGTTAATGGTAGCCTAAGCTAGCATGCTGAGCAGCTGCCAAATGTAAGCTATAAAACCATACTGTTAGATACTATTTTATGTAACATATAATTTAAAAGACATTAATGGTCCTAATAACATAGTTCAGATAATATCATAAAGGCAGCATCCAAAATTGCATACTTAGACATACCACTCTTTTCACATACTTTTTTCATCTGAGTAGGTAAAGAAGGTGAAAAGTACACACTTCCATTGAGATACTGAAATAGGGTGACCATACAGTACGTGCTCTTTTTTCTGGACACATCCTGGCCAGGATTACTACAGGATTGCCTAAAATATCACATTTTTGGCTTTGTTTTCCTGTATTCATACTTTCATGCGTTCGAATTGGAGCAGCGCTGCACAGACTGATAGGTGTATGAACGGCTCCTTATGCTTGATCGGTCTGTGCAGCGCAGCTTCAAGTCAAACATACACCTAATGTGTACGCGTATTTGCATCGCTTTGACCGTTCACTGTAGATCCCACATTCTCACGCACCACGATTGGTTGATTATGTACAATGCCTGCATGTTATTGGTCAAACTGCTTTTCGATCATTACCTTCAGCAAGCATGAAAACAGGAAAAAACAAAGCCAAAACAAATCCTGGCCAGGACGCGTCCTGAGAAAATGGCACATATGGTCACCCTATGATAAAGCCAACATACTTAACTATTTAAGCTTATTATTATTTTATTTATTTATTTATTTTCAGAAAAAAATTCTAACAGTATCTCGTCCTAGAGTTTATATGACCACCAAACTCGACACAGACCTTCGGGATGTTCTGACTGATTATGCTAGAAACATGCTAGCAACGTGCTAAAACATGCTAGCAATGTGCTGAAATACCCTGTGTGCTAAGTCATGCTAGCAGTGTGGCAAAACTTGTTAAAAACATGCTACCAACATGATAAAACATGCTAAAACATGTCAGAAATATGCTAGCAATGTGTTATATGTTTTATAAAACGTGGTAGTAATGTGCTAAAACATGTTAGCAATGTGTTAAAACATGCTAGCAGTGTGTTAAAACGTCAACAAAATGTGTAAACAAAAAGTGTTAAAATTTTGTGCTAGTGATGGGATACATGCTAACGACATGCTAAACATGCTAGCAACCTGTTAAAAGCTAAAACATGCTAGAAACATGCTAGCAGCATAGTTAGCATTAAGAAATGCTAACAATTGGAAACATGCAATGCCTAGAAACGTGGTCTGATGTGGCTTCTTAGTAATCTTATGACGTGTAATTGGGTCTGAAAAGGTTTATTGGAGACTAAACTAGTTTGATAAGGTTTCTTGGGGGTCTAATGAAGTCGAATGGGGTCTGAAGTGGTCTAATATGGTTTGTCTGAGATTATATTTGTTTTTCTTTCTTCATCTGACTTACTATCTGACACTAAAACCTTCAAATCTCAAGATTTCATACTTTCAGGACAGGCTTTATCAAGTATGTCATAAAATTTTATCTATCTAGTTGTTTGATTTATAGTACTGTAGATGTTTTATCAGTGACAATATGTTTGGAAGGTTCTAAAAAAGCGTTGATGTCTCAGCTCAGGATATCCAGTAGCGGAAGAGTATAATACAATACTGAATAGCAAATTTGTAATGTGTTTTATGATAGTTTTATATGCTTTTACCTCTATTTAGCACAGATTATTATACGGCTTTAAATACTGTACAGTGTCTGTGGGTTGCTGTGGTAAACGGGTTCTGCGGTCTTTCAAGAGGAGGCTGTTTTCTTCTGTAGGGTTGCTTCCACCGTGGTAATAGGATGAGAAATAGAGGGCTAAATTACATGCTGGGAAGGCCTTTGCCCAAACCTTGGCTGGCAGTTTCTCTCTCTCTCTCTTCTTTTATCTGTTTTCTGAAGACGACAGTGCCAAGGGTGAAACGGAGAGATTCAGAGCAATAAGAGAAACAGAGAGTGACTGTGTGTGACAGAGAAAGAGAGAGACAGAACTTCTTTCAGATAACAAATAACTGTGACCTGTCATATATTGTGTTAACTGTATATGTAAACTAGATTTTTATATTTTCATTTGAAAATATAAGCACTGCTTGACCTTGCAAAATGATGTGTTGTTTGTACTAGGGCATTGCAAGGTCTAGCCAGGACAAATTAAGTCTTTGTGGAGCCATCCACATGCATATTCATTGGTCATATTTTTTAAAAGTGCATGATAATATAGTTGATGAAAGGGTGTATTTTATATATGGTCATCCAATTGCATATATGAATTATACAAGCCCACTGGAAGAAGGATGCTACTTGCAGTCCCATGCATTATTTAGTGTGTGTATCCCTGCAGTCTATGCTCTGATCTATTTGGGTAAATGTAGGTGACTGTAAAAGGTGTGCAGGTGGTCCATACTAACCCTAAGATGGCTTATCCTGTATCTGCATCTGACTCCTCATCAAACACACACACACATATATACATTGGTTTTTCTATCATGGTAAAGACTTTTCATTGACCTCCATTAGAGTTTGTTTATTCCCTAACTCTCTGCTTTTATGCATTTTTATATTTTCATACTAAATTATTTAATGTGTTTATCAAGCTGGTTTTTGGTACTTAAGAATGTTTTTTATTGAGCATATATTTTGTTTAGGATATTTAATCATATTCAACTCAGGAGGATATTGTAAAATGTCTGATTGAATTATTCTTAAAAAAAAAGGTTACAATTCATGTAAAGAGCTCTTGCTTCTGTTTAGAGAAAGTTAGTCAGTTTGACCCCTAAGTGGCGCACAAGAATTCTGGAGATTAGTGTCTATGATTGTGTGTGTGTGTGTGTTGAATTAGCAGAGCAGAAGGGGATTTGTGCTAAAACTCTCCCTCCCCTCTCTTCCACTCTTCTCCTCTCCTCTGCAAGAATACGTGTGTGTTTGTTGCGACAGCATGCATGAATGCCGGGGTTGTTTCTTTACAAACAGGAGGTCCGAGATGCGTCTGTATGCAGCCTCTCTCTGCGGGTCCCATCTGACAGAGGAAGCCCTCTGAGACCAGCACTGGGCTGCTGTAGTCTTCCCAGCATTCTCTTGGATCAGATCGTCCTGGCTTGGGATTTCATTGGTCTTAGTTCAGATTGCCCTGGTGCAGTCAGGACTGTTTTAGCATCGGCCTGGACCGAATGTGGATCAATCTGAATTGGTTTTGGGCTGGTTCCGAGACATCAGGTCGAGCCGAGGCCAATCAAGACTGGTTAGGTGGATGTGGGAGCCAGTTTAAATGCCTCTGCATGAGTTTCTTCGGGAGGGTCAGGACGCCCCACAGCGGATCCTGTCCCGACTGACCCAGCTCCTCTACAACCTATCAGCCACGGTCTTACAGGGGGTCCCCTTCTCTCCTTTCACAACCTTCAGCCGCAAGAACTCCTGGAGGGACTGGAATGGTGAGAGACCAGAATATCAGTCTGTGTTTGGTGTAGTTGCTTTCAGATGGTTTTGCTGAGGAAACAGGATGGAAATTGCTGACTGCCTCTGTTAGATTCATTCAGTTTTAATACACTTTGTGACGTACTTGAGCGGTTAAAGGAATAGTTCAACCAAAAATGAAACTTATGCCATCATTTACTCACCCTCATGTTATTCCAAACTCATTTGACTTTCCTTCTTCTGAGGAACTACAACATTTTGAAGAATGTAGTACCAGTTGATCTTTTTCATGCAGTTTCAATAAATGAGAACTGAAAATTTCAGGCTTCAGTAAGGATGCAAAAGTACCTTAAAGGTCTCATAATTACTTAAATTTAGGTTTGTATCTCACAAAAAGCTGTCTTAAAGTAAAACAATAAACTAACGCACTAGTAATGTGGACTTTATGATACTTACACATATGATACTTTTTTGGTGCCTCTGTGTATTTTTGAAGTTTAAAAACTTCAGTGTCCATTTTTAGTAATTGCATGGAAAGGAATGACCCACATATTCTTTAAAATATCCCCTTTTGAAATAAAAGTCATACAGGTATGGAGTGACATTAGGATGAGTAAAGGTCCGTTCACACCAAGGCTGACAACTATATAAAGATAAAGTTTTAAAATGGTTCTGATTCTATGGAATTAGAATTGGAATCACTTATACAACTATTTTTTACAGCTAGAAAACAATAAAAACATTAATAGTCAATCAAAGTCCACCTGACTTTAAAGAGCTTAGGCATTTAAAGTGTAAGATGACAGAACTGCAGCTTGCACTTATAATAAACAGAACATTATCTTCCATTGGTGTGGACGCTAAAATATCTTTATAGTTCTCATTCTTGTGAACAGGCCTTAAATAAAGTATGGAATGGACGAACAATTCCTTGAACATGGTGTGTCCCCATGGTGTGTGTGTGTGTGAAGTTGAGAGGTGGTTTCCTCGTGGGATTTCTCTCACATCATTGAGATGCATGTGGATGGCCCATTGCCCAGATCGCATTGACACACATCCTCTCTCTCTCTCTTTCTCTCTCTTGCTCAGACACTTTGTGCTAAAAGTTTTGTTTTCACAGTAAAACAGTGCGTCTCAGCAGAGAGCTGGACTGGTATATTTAGGGAATACACATGGCATGAGAAACTGATAGACATGGGCAAATAGCATATCATCTCAACTTCTCCAAAAAATAATCACACACATACATACCCATAACAAACTGAACAATTGCTTTGCTTTGCATAGTACATAGTGGACAGACTAGGGAATACACACACGCTCAAAAACAAGGCACTGACAAGGACAACTTGTGGCAGTATCTGTACTGGAGAGCAGATGTCAGACGTCCTAAAATGTGAGTAAATCTCTGATCTTAATCCGCTCTGTGTCTGCTTCTCACTCGTAACAGGATGCTGCTTAAGTCGGAGTGTGTTTTTGTGTGCATTTGCTCTTTAAGGTTTGACTTTCTGTGTGTTTAATATGAAACGATTCCCAGCATCCTTGTGATGTTGTCACACTCATTTGTTCTGAATCTGCGCTATGTAGACAAGCTATTTTGGACATCATTATCTGTCATATGCAGATTATCTTTTTAGACTGATCTCAGCCCAGCTTTAGCATGAAGTCTTCAAAGTCTTTTATTATTGGAATATGATGTTTGTACACCACTTCTAGCCAAATTGTTCCTTGACTGCCTGTGTGTAGTGTTTTTTTAAGACAAGCATCACTGTTACTATTGGGCATCAGTGTTGTTTTATTATAGTTTTATATGTTTTATTAATATTATGATTTTGTTTTATATATATATATAT
>NW_015542366.1:738273-743224 GCF_001515605.1 Sinocyclocheilus anshuiensis | reverse complement strand
AAAAAATTGACCCTTATGAATGGTTTTGTGGTCCAGGGTCACATACATATATATATATATTTGTTTTTTACGTTTAAAGTTTTAGTACATTTGTTGTGTTTTTTTTTTTGTCATTTTTAAAAGTTTTTGTTTTTATAAATAATTTTTACATTTTTATTTATGTTTTAGTTTGAGTTATTTTAATACATCAAGTTATTATTTTAATACATGAAATAATGAAGAAATGTTGCCTTGGCAACTAGCTGAAGTAAAATCACTTTTTAATATTTTATTTTAGTTAACATTTATTTTATTTGAAGTAAAAAGGGTGTTTTTAATAAATCATGGCCACGTGGAGTTCTCTAGTCGGTACGTTGTAATGGTGTCTGGTAATGGTTAACTACACCTGCAGGTTTGAGCGGTTTGCGTGAGATCAAAGTATAATGGACAGCAGTTAGAGTGGTGAAGCGGTGCTGGATCCATATATGCCTGTGTTTGTGTTTGCTGTGAGAAGTAAATCCTGATAATCAGAAATGGAAACATTGTGCTGTTTCATCCATGGACCTGGGAGGACACAAACCAGGTACACGCAGACCCTGCAATCAGGTAAATGTGTTTGGTTAATCTTTGAGATCTTGAACTGAGCTCTGAGACTATGAGAAGTATTTCTGACTTGCAGAAATTTTAATGTATAACTCCATATACAAAAATCTTAAATAATATGTAAAATAATTATAACAATTAAAAATACAAAATTAAATTGTAAATATGACAATGGATCAAACACTGAACAAAAACTGCGAAATTTACAGTAAAACAGCAGCCATGGTTGCCAGAATTTTACTGTAAAAAAAATATAGTTGCAACATTTTAAGCTATGTTTTTTTTACTGTACATTTAATTTCAATATTTCATTAACTGAAATAATGTTAATATACAAAATTACTAAAATCTGTTTTTTACCGTTATGACAACCACCTTAAAACACAAGTGATAAAGAGAAAGCCACATGATGAATCATGAAGTTCATCAAAAACAGCTTTTCCAGAATTAATAGTAATATATAGAAGGTGCTTAAAAATACCATCATGTGTTAACACATGACAAATAATAATAAAATAATGCAATAAACAACAACAAACTATGTAAATTGTTCCATTTGTTTCTTTCTCTTTTTTTTTCAAAATAATACATAATGAATCATAATTAAGAACTCCATTACGTTTACTGAAAGAATAGCAAATTATTCTTCTTTTGTGCATTTATTTGAAAATCTGTTAATAATGCAAATGCATGTGATACTGCCCTAAATCACAGGTGAGATAAGAGTGTAATGTGTTTGTGTACGAGTGCATGTGTGTGCAGAGCCGCTTTGTTGTGAGGCGTTACCTGCATCTGAGATGGGCGTGACAAACAGCGTCACGTTCCTGGCTGCAGCACTTACACCTGAGAGAGAAAGATACAGCGTCACAGAGAGACAGACTGTGATAATTCAGGGAGTGAATATTTGCAATGTGAGGACAGACAGGATGTGACAGTAAAAGAGAGAATGACTGAAGAAGGTAAGAACCGCAGGGCAGACTTAGACCAAGGGAAGCAGGTGAAATGATACTGACGGAGGAGACTGGGACGCACCTCCGGCCCCCAGAGAACTGCAGGAGCTTGGTGAAAATCACTTTAGAGGAAATGGAAAGTTTCTACAGGTTCATTGTTTGCTGTGATGGGCTAATTTGTAAGTTCCTCTTGTGTCATGTGCTGAAAAGATGAGAAGTGTTTGTGTGACACTTTGTTGTTGTTTTTCTCAGCACTTGTATCATGATGCATGATGTTGCTAGCAGTGATGCATCATGGGATGTTTGCAGAGTAATAATACATCTGTCATTTGAATACATGTTGTTAGTATCTGATTGTGTGAACTGTGCTGTCAGATTGAAAAAGCTGAATGTATTTTCAATTCTCTGCATGGATCAAAACAGTTCACTTAAAGGGGTCATATGATGTTGCTAAAAAGGACATTATTTTGTGTATTTGGTGTAATGAAATGTGTTTATGCGGTTTAAGGTTAAAAAAAACACATTATTTTCCACATACTGTACATTATTGTTTCTCCTCTATGCCCCGCCTTTCTGAAACGCGTCGATTTTTACAAAGCTCATCGGTCTGAAAAGCGAGGTGTGCTCTGATTGGCCAGCTATCCAGTGCGTTGTGATTGGCCGAATATCTCAAGCGTGTGACGGAAATGTTACGCCTCTTACCATACTGTGATGCCCTGTCCGGCCGGAGCAACACTTTATGCACCAAGAGCTTGTAACACTTCAAAGAGAAAGGAAAAATTGAAATCGCATCATATGACCCCTTTAAGTAAATTAAAAATAAGTAAATTGAATTAATTATTTATTTACTCATGATCATGATGAACAGTACATTTTGAAGAATTATTGTACAGCTTTTGCCATGGTGCTCCATAATAACCAGCAATGATATTTTAGTATTTTTATATACTGTTCTGAATTAGTTTTTTTATATATATTTTCAGTTTGAAGTTTTAGTCATTTTGTTATGTGCTTTTGTCATTTTTATTAGTTTTTGTTTTAAAAAATATTTGATTTAGCTTTATCTTATCGCAGTTTTAGTTTCTGTAATTTTAGTACTTTAAACTTTCAGTTAGTTGCCAAGGTTTTTATAGTTTAAATCTAATAATTTTTTTCACGTTTTTGATGTCACATGGTTACCACATATGCTAGAATCAATGTCATTTTGACATTTGAGTCATTTTATGGTGTTTTTTATCTTTTTGGAGCTTGACAGAAAGGCAAGATGTTGTTGAATAGCCCAAGGTTAATAACATTTCTTTCTAGTATCCAACAATATAGAAAATAACAGCTTATGGAATTGGAATGACATGACGTTGAGTAGCCTACATGACAAGTTGTTTGTGTCAACTGTTAATTTAAAACGTAAGAAAGACACAACAAAGCACTATACTTAAATTAAGTTTGTTAGCTAAGATGTCCTTAGCCAAAGTTCAAACTTCTCATAAGACTGTCGAACGTTTGTAGACAGGATGTTGTAATTAGATGCACCTGCTGGCATGTTCCTCTGTGGGTGTGGTTCTTCAGCATGGCTTCTCTCTGTGCTGCTTGAGTATTTTGCATAACCTTTGCAGTGGGAACATCACAACGAACATCATACAAGAAAAGACTGTGCTCTCCTCTAACGCACATGCGCCTGTGAAGCGGTAAGAGGATACAAGAGCATGTCTTTATTTGCTTATGGGGTTGGTGAGGTTTGCTTATAGTGTTATGAGGACACAGTTCAGAAGGGAGGGGTGATCTTAAACTGCTCTAGGTTTGGTCTACACTGTTTATTTTGGATCAGCTTGTCTGGTTTATGATGCCCAACCTTATGTCAGTCAACATAGAGGAAACCTAGTCAGCCATTTTGGCTCTGAGCATCCACCGTGTGGCTTTAGAGTTCTGCTGTTTAAGCCACTTATAGGCTCAGATGAGCTGTATGCTTGTGCGTTAATTAGTACTGCTGATCACCAGAGATTGAAGTTATGGTGTCATCTCTCATGGGAGCAGAGGCAGTGCAGTAACAAACTGCCAATGAGCACACTTTGTCAAGAGCTGCAGCTTTACATACGTACAAGGCCATACTTTTAAATAAACCACTGAGTGATTCATGTAAGAGTTGATTTTGTATATGCATCAACGCTAGGTGATCAGTACTAATCCACTATACAATATAGTACAATTTATCAATGCGTTGTAGCCTTGTGAACTTCTCTCTTTGATTTTGCTGTTAGTGTGGGTTTGAGCCATCAGCCTTCTCCTCATATTTGTTTGCTCTGAGTAAACGTCTGCCCTCACTGAGTTCATATATACTCAGAAGAACTTGTTGAAACAGCCCATAATGTAGTGTATGTTTACTCTAGCAAATGTCTTGTTGCATGGATTTCACTGTTTTCAGACACCGGCACTGACAGATCAAAAACGGACTCAACTATGAGCATTAGAGTTATTGACTATTTAGAGCATTAAGAGGATTTTCTGTTTTTGAATATTAAAATTTAATTAAAAAACATACTTTGTATAAATGATTATTTATGTACAAATATTAAATATATTATATGTAATATATTATATTGAATATTTTTTAATTCTCCCAGTCCTCACATCATCATTTTTCATTGACTTTGACCGTCTCCCTCTTTGGCTTTACTGTCAGTATATATTAGAGCCAATGGCCTCCATTTCCTCCTCATAGTTGCTGCTCTTGCTGAGTTCATCCTTGTTTTGGCAGCCCCTGCAATAGCGTGTGTTTGCTGGGGCAAATCTCTTGTTTTGTGGCTGAGGGTTTGATTATTTTTGGACACAATTTTTAAGGCATAAATGACATTCAGTCATTTTAGAGGAAATCATTAAAGGATGTTTCCTCTCGCTATTGCATGGTGTTTGTATGCGGAGTTACATGCGGTTGATGAACCAACATTTTGCCACAGTCAGCTGCTATGATTATTTCTGCATTTGCTCTGGTTTCTTCCTATTGAGTGTGAGGTGTTACAGTAAATTAATTATATTATTCTTTTGTCTATTGTAGTGGTTTCTCTTATGTATTTTGAACAGAGAAACTGGTCTTAAATTATAACTCTCTCATTTGCATAGCAAATCACTTCATGTAGCCCTACAAGAGTGATTACTGATAAACTGACTTTGAAAAAAAAAGAAAGTCACGTTTTAGAAAAGAAACAAATCACCTACTGACTTTCAAAGCTGCTACATAGTAACGACTTTCTACTTCGAGGACCTTGATAGAAACGTAGTGGAGTGAAAAGTACAATATTTGTCTTTCAAATGTAGTGACGTTAAAGTCATAAGTTTCCAGAAAAAATAATACTCAAGTAAAGTACCGATACTCAAAAAGTGTACTTAAGTACAATACTCAAGTAAATGTACTTAGTTACTGTCCG
>NW_015542366.1:731271-733766 GCF_001515605.1 Sinocyclocheilus anshuiensis | reverse complement strand
AAATGCTGTCTAATCGCTCTCGTGGTACTTTGATGTCACACACAGAACGGTCTGTGCAGTGCTGCTTCAAGTCCAACACCTATTGTGTTTTATTAGGAGACGCACAACAGTTCTTCTGTGGCTTTATAGGTAATATTTTCACGTACACAACTGAGCAAAATCAGACAATATTGTGTCTAATATATACCACAATATTAACTTCTTATTATTGAATTGTTGTAAATAAATATCACATCTGCAACTGGTCAGTGTTCAAAAAATGCTGAGAAATCACTTCATGTAGCCCTACAAGAGTGATTACTGATAAACTGACTTTGAAAAAAAAAGAAAGTCACGTTTTAGACAAGAAACAAATCACCTACTGACTTTCAAAGCTGCTACATAGTAACGACTTTCTACTTCGAGGACCTTGATAGAAATGTAGTGGAGTGAAAAGTACAATATTTGTCTTTCAAATGTAGTGAAGTTAAAGTCATAAGTTCCCAGAAAAAATAATACTCAAGTAAAGTACAGATACACAAAAAGTGTACTTAAGTACAATACTCAAGTAAATGTACTTAGTTACTGTCCGCCTCTGATTTTTGCGCTTGTTTACACACCAAAAAACAGCTTAATTTGCCACGATGTTTTGGCTTTTGTTCTCTTGTGTATAGATTTAGGTCGGGACAATGAAAAATAGTTTAGTTTTATTGTAATACTTCAATGCTGATCAATCTATATCTTTATTTCCTTTGCTTTCTGTTCCAATCTTAAACCTGAACCACCTGTAAATATTATTAATTGTAGGGTGATTTTTACCCATTTCTCACCCGTCTTGTTTTATGTGAGGATCTTTGGGGACTGTTTGGAACGGCATGAGAGTAAGTAAATAATGAAAGTTTTAATTAAAATTTAATGTCTGTATGAAACTGAGGTTGCGATAGTCTTTTCTTCCTTATTGTGACGTCTATCTGAGTGAAACAGCTTTCTGAACAAGAAAAAATGTAGGGCGGGACTTGATTTTGTCCATCGGAAATTGATTGGCTCGTTGAATCGTTGTTGTTTGCTATTGCTGTGATCTCATGTGAGTGATGGGTTGTCCCGCCCTCATTATTTTGATTCAAGATTATGAAGGCAAATGAAATGAAAAAATAATAACAAATAAAAACAAAATTCAATAAAAATAAGTCAGTTTTGATTTCATGGTGACTGTAATTTTTTCTTTACGAAGTCATTTTTCTCATGGATTCCTGAAGATTAAAAAATAATAATAATGAAATACTGCAAAATTCCATAAAAATAAGTCAGTTTTGATTTCATGGTGACTGTAATTTTTTCTTTACGAAGTCATTTTTCTCATGGATTCCTGAAGATTAAAAAATAATAATAATGAAATACTGCAAAATTCCATAAAAATAAGTCAGTTTTGATTTCATGGTGACTGTAATTTTTTCTTTACGAAGTCATTTTTCTAATGGATTCCTGAAGTTTCCCAGGTCTAGAAAATTAAGAGCATATAAACACAAGGCTTCCTGTTTGGTAAAACTGCATAAAATTAAACAGCATATGCTGCCAACAGTAGCCGTGGATAATTAAGAGAGGGATCATGTAGAGGCCTAAACAGACAGTGATTCTGTTCCAGTGTCTGTGCTGATTAAATCTGGATGATAAAGGGGGTGTGGTGACATGAACGTCCCCTGAGAACAGCTAACCGCTACTGCTAACTGCTGTCCAGACGGCCGTCATCCCCCCCACAGGCCAGAGAACGTGACGACTCTCGACACTGATGTGGGTTAATGATGGGAGATTGTCCCACTGGCATGAGAGAATTTCCAGAGATAGAAAGATTCAAGGAAAACGAAAGAAAAATGTAGACGAAAAAAGTGAAAGCACAATCTCATTGGTAAAGAATTGAGTATGTTATTCAAAGGAAACGCCTGATCTTCTGACAGAGTATTTCATTGCTTTTCTGCTCATTTTGGGATTTTACTTTAACTATAAAGAGGAAATGTCCCTCCCCTCTTTGTAGCTTCAGAGCCTGCAGAGGAAGTTTTTGCATTCGTATTGTTGTTGTTTGTTGTTTTGTAATAAACCAGACATGTTGTCATAGCAATATCCTGTGGATATATTCATGTCTCTGTGTGTTCCTGGGACTTGCAACATGGTTGTTTTCTTTGCAGGTGCATGTCTGAAAACTACCTTTTGTCTTATTCAAGCTTGTTTCCTGTTTCACTATGAAAGTGAAAGTGACGTGACATGTGGCCAAGTATGGTGACCCATACTCGGAATTAGTTCTGCATTTATCCCATCCAAAGTGCACACACACAGCAGTGAACACACACACACCGTGAACACACACCCGGAGCAGTGGGCAGCCATTTATGCTGTGGCGCCCGGGGAGCAGCTGGGGGTTCGGTGCCTTGCTCAAAGGCACCTCAGTCGTGGTATTGAAGGTGGGAGAGAGCGCTGTACATTCACTCCCCCCACCTACAATCCCTGCCGGTACGAGACTCGAA
>NW_015542366.1:730387-730786 GCF_001515605.1 Sinocyclocheilus anshuiensis | reverse complement strand
GGGTTATGAGTCCGACTCTCTAACCATTAGGCCACAACTTCCCCGTAAACACACATGAAGAGCAATCACAAAATAACTGGTTTATGTGGGCTGTTCTGACCATTTTTACATTACAAAGTTTGTCGGAATGTGAAAATGTGTCATTCTTTTTCATTGGCTCTGCACAATTTATTTACTTGCAATCCCCAAGCTACTATCTCAATGACATGTATGTCTGGAAACAGGCACATGAGTCTAATGGTTGTATGTGATTTGAAACTCATTTATCTCATGAATCTGATCTTTGTTATATTTTTGGTGGACTGAGGGTTGATTGGTTGCTGTGTGATCTTTAGATGTGCTGCTGTGACCAAATCCACTGTCTGCATGAGACTGATCACATGACTAGCCTTTGTGTGT
>NW_015542366.1:725699-729617 GCF_001515605.1 Sinocyclocheilus anshuiensis | reverse complement strand
CAGATCACATGTAAAAAATTATATATATATATATATATATATATATATATATATAACATTTACTGTAAAAGTCATGAATATAAAAGGAATACAGAATTTTTTTAATAGATACTATAATTTCGATATCTCCAGGTTTTCTAGAGGCTGTAATTGTTTTGTTGTATAATATAGTGTTGCTGTTTATTAAAAGGGCTGGTCACCTTTACAAGGGCAAACATGATGCAGTTAATCCATCATCTGATGCTTCCCTCATCCTGTTCTGATCATTGGATTTGTTGGATACACAGTACGTTATATAATTTACACACAATCCTGTTATTTTAGCATATGAAGTATCGGTTTCATTTCCTGCTGAATGGCACAGGGAGAACCGGAGCCTGCCAGAAACAGGATATGTGACCGAAGTTACAGAAACACACTCCTGCTTTTCTCATTACAACTGCTGCAGCACTGTAGAATAATGAAGGACGGCCATATGTATCCTGTCCCGCTACACTCTACATTTTTCTGAATCAATAGACCTGGAGTCTTTTTTACTCTCGCCTGACTGTATGTTCAGCAGACTGTAAGATCAGCTACATGGTTTCACTTATCACAGTTCAGTTTGAGCTGGTTATACATTATTCCTTATTAGGAATGAGTGCCGCCACTAATAAGGCAAGCATAGAGTTTGACTTGCAGTCATAGCAAGTATAACTGATTATACTCTAATTCTAATCATCTAAGTTAATAGCATGCTGTCTGATATCATCTTGTTGTGAGACTGTAAATGGGCTAGTAATTTTGATTCCAATCCAGTATGGAAAAGGCCTTTTAGGAATTCAGATCACAAGGATAGCAGCTCATTAAGTTTCTAAAAAATAAATTCTAGATCTATCGATCTCACATACAGTAGATACTTTAAATTGTTTGTTAGAATATTAGTTTATATTATGTACATTTTTATTAATAATAATGTTATTAATATTAATTATTATACTACTAATAAATAAAATATTCTTAATTAAACTATAATGTAAAATATAGAATAAATTGGACTACACTGATGCTGCTTGGGCTATGAAGTTGACCAAATAAAGTTTAACTAAATTATGCTCTTTTTATACTTTTTATTTAACTTCATTGTTTATTAAGTAGGTTTACTGTGTAACATTTAGAACTGTTATACAGTTGGAACCCAGAGGATCTAGCTCAGTGGCATAGTGTTACTGATAAGGCACAGAAAGGGACATTGTGTTTGTCTTTATAAAAGTGAAGCCCCCCCTCTCTTAAATAATCTGTAGTGTGTGAGTGTCTCAGACGAGCATGGAGTGGGTATATATAGCCGGACACAAGATCTAAGAGAAGAGAGCCAGGGGATTTCCAGCGAGAGTGTCTAGAACTTGACCTGCATTTTAAAATCCTCCTGTTGTATGCTGCCTGTGACCTTCAGGCTGTGAGAGAGCCTTGAGCTGAAGATTGCATATCACAAAAGTCACAATGAACATATACTTTCCCAGACAGCACCAGCCCAGATATACCTTTATGTAAACGTATCTGTGATATTATCTGAAAATAGCATGTAGCGCATTAAAATGCATGACACGGTGTTGTTTTGTAAGTAACGGCGGTGCTCTAAGAATGGAGAACTCACAAAAAACTTACACAGGAGAATATATTTAAAGGGGTCATATGTGTCATTCGCCACCGGCATCATCTGGAAGGATGTTTTGATGGGTCGGATGGTCATTGTTTTGAGTTGACATGAGTTGCACCCTCATTCTCAAGTGATTGGAAAATTCCCACTTTCTGGTAAATTTGCGGTCATATGCTCACTTCAGCATTTGGTTCCCTCAAATCTGCTGATTGGCTGTTTTCAAGGTTCTTTCCCTGAAATTGATTTATGAAATATAAACACAGTTAGGTTGATTAAAACTATACTTCATCAGATTCAGATTGAGTTGCGAAAGCTGGGTGTGAAAAAAAAAAAAAATCCACAGCAATACTAGAATTACAAGAAAACATCTATTATGAAAGACAGTTTCCTCCTAAGATATGAAGAATCATGTGCTTTCCTAAAAGCATCTCTCAGTAAAAATTCATCCTTCCCTTGTGACTCAAATAAGCGCAATACTTTTTTTGAAAGAAGTTCATACACCTAAAATGTCACAATATAAAGACTACTAAACTAAACCTTAGTCCTAACACATAATTAGGTGTGTAGAAAAATAAATATATAAATAGAATAAAATTATTATTGTTATAATAATAATAATAATATTCAGGGACATGCAGAGAGTTCCTCGGGGGCAGGGGCTCAAATGTAAAAAACTGGCATTTATATTCAGAGTAATTCAGATTTAACAATTACTATAGTAAATTTTATATATGCATAATTCTAAAAATAAAGTCTTTACGTGTTCTTGAAGTAGAACTGCTTACACTTCACATAAAAGACCTGTTGGTGCCACTTGGGTTTCATTTAAGCAACAATGATAGTTTCATTAAACAGTAAATGGTATATCAATATGCATAAACACATTTCATTACACCAAATACACAAAATAATGTTCTTTTTAGCAGCATCATATGACCCCTTTAAAGATATATTTTAATATATTTTAAGATTGCCAGTCTTTGCTTTACTATTTTATAAGCATTTTGATGTGCCTAAATCTCTCTCTCGCACACATACAGTCACTCACACACACACTCACTCACTCACTCACACAATCAAGCTGAAGGGTATTGATTTCCATAAAAGGCTTTGCAGAACTATAGAGCTGTAGAGCTGTTTAATTCACAGCAGCAGACTCTATGTACAGACTCCAGCCACAAACGTGTGTGTGTGTGTGTCTTTTTCCCAGGCTCTTTGTGAATACAGACGCACAGTGCTTTTCACTCTGCTCTTATGGATTGCTTGGTTTCTCATATAAAAGATATTGAACTCTGTGTGTACGTGTACAAGTTTTTCTATCCCGTTGTGGACTTAAACCTGAATACAGACAGACTCATGGGGACCTAAATTGAGGTCCCCATGGGGAAACAAGCTGATAAATCAATCAGAATTCGTTTTTTTGAGGATGTAAAAATGCAGAAAGTTTAGTGTGAGGGGTAGGGTTGGTATAAGGGGATAGAAAATGCAGTTTGTACAGTAGAAAAACCATTACGCCTATGGAGAGTCCCCACTAAAAGCATCTCTCAGTAAAAATTCATCCTTCCCTTGTGACTCAAATAAGCGCAATACTTTTTTTGAAAGAAGTTCATACACCTAAAATGTCACAATATAAAGACTACTAAACTAAACCTTAGTCCTAACACATAATTAGGTGTGTAGAAAAATAAATATATAAATAGAATAAAATTATTATTGTTATAATAATAATAATAATATTCAGGGACATGCAGAGAGTTCCTCGGGGGCAGGGGCTCAAATGTAAAAAACTGGCATTTATATTCAGAGTAATTCAGATTTAACAATTACTATAGTAAATTTTATATATGCATAATTCTAAAAATAAAGTCTTTACGTGTTCTTGAAGTAGAACTGCTTACACTTCACATAAAAGACCTGTTGGTGCCACTTGGGTTTCATTTAAGCAACAATGATAGTTTCATTAAACAGTAAATGGTATATCAATATGCAGTAAGTAAATAGGAGTAAATTAAACACTACTTACAATTAATGTGACGAATACTACTTTAGCGATTTCAGTTTTGTTTAAAAAAAAAGCATTTACTGTAAATGTAATGAATATAAACATGAAAACGGACAGTGGCTACATAGTTTTCATCCGATTTATGAATAAGACCGGGAAGATACCGCTCCACTTCACATTGTCCAAAGAAATTTTAGCTTGTTTAAGACACAAAATCTATAGCAACGCCATGACAACGACATTGCCCCCTCTTCACATGCCAGATCACATGTAAAAAATT
>NW_015542366.1:721024-725467 GCF_001515605.1 Sinocyclocheilus anshuiensis | reverse complement strand
TGTGTGTGTGTGTGTGTGTGTGTGTGTGTGTGTGTGGTATCCCTGCAGCTCTGCATAAGAGTACACAGTGCAGAGTAAAAAAAGCCAATTAAGCAAAAGCAAATATAAATATATTATGGTAACATGATATAAGTATATTATAACATCAATAACCAAGAGTTTTTGGTTCCGCTTTACAATAAAGTTAAATTTGTTAACGCTAGTTAATGGGACTGTATTATGAAGTATTACCAAGTTATTAAAAAGGCTCACAATGAATTGTATTAATGAACATACATGGTCATTTTTTCTAAATTTGCAAAATTGTAAAATAACAGTAGTGATTTTTTTTTTAAGTAGTATAAAACAAAATTACAAAATTAAATTTTTTTTAAATATTTTATTAATAAATAAGGGTAAAATTATAAAGAACTAAAAAAAATCTATTCAAAGTGATAAAATCAAGATATTGCAATAATTCTATCAATAACATTTAATGTCATGATTTTCTATTTCTGAATTGTATTGTTATTGTTATAATAAATGTTTTTATTTATTTGCCTTCTTGGCATAGATAGCAAAATCTATCTGCATTTTCACAGTGTAAAATGAAGTGAAATAACAATAGTGCAAAATAAATTAAATACAACAAATAAAACAATTACACAAAAACATTACATTACACCATTATTATTAACAATTATTAAAAGGGAAAATGTAAAGCAGATTAAACATGCCAATTATTGTAACAATAAACATATTGTATGTATAGTATATAATAGACTTGAGTATCATGATAGATGGAGTAGCTGTAGTTTATGTGCTCCGCCTCTCAGTCCGGCCCCAGTATTTTGATTGGCTGTCTATTATTAATCCACAGGGCCCTGGCAGAGTAACAAACAGAGAAAACTGCTGTCATACCCCCATCCCTCTCTCCCTCTCTCTCAAACCTGTTAGAGGCAGGATGATTAGAGAGTGTGTGCGTATTTAAGAGCTTATCCTCTCCCTACATGCGCACACACACTCACTCACACACGCGCACAGGTCGCTACAGAATAGCATTCTGGTTTAAGCTGCTGCCCCGGGGCTTTTCCTCCCTTTAACGCCACCGTCTGTTGCTTCCACCTGCACGTGTGTGTGTGTGGAAGGGCAGTGAGGAGTGTAACCTGATGCCGGTGGAGTTTGTGTGTCTGCCTGTCGGTGTGTGTTGGAGATGAGTATATGTGAAGTGCACTGACGGACAGTTTAGCCCGAAGGACAGTAATGCGTGGCAGCTTACGTGAGTCCTGCAGGAGGATGAAGCCCCAGAGATAGAGGCACCTGAGACAGGAGGGTGGCCGGAAAGGTGCACTCTGAGCAGAATGGAGCTCAACCGAGTGTCCCTGCTCTGCCAGGACATTACCAGACTATGGCTGCAACTGAAAGTGATGACAGGTAGGACACTGGACTAGTCTTTATTTCTGGGGTAAATCTAAAATGATTGTTGTTTACTTACTTGAAGTAAGTAACCTGTTGCCTTGAATATTTTGAGCTAATCAAAACTAGAAATTTGAGTTAATAGCCTGAGACAGGAGGGTGGCCGGAAAGGTGCACTCTGAGCAGAATGGAGCTCAACCGAGTGTCCCTGCTCTGCCAGGACATTACCAGACTATGGCTGCAACTGAAAGTGATGACAGGTAGGACACTGGACTAGTCTTTATTTCTGGGGTAAATCTAAAATGATTGTTGTTTAAGTAAGTAACCTGTTGTCTTGAATATTTTGAGCTAATCAAAACTAGAAATTTGAGTTAATAGAAAGAAAGGGATTGGTTTAATCAACAGAAACTTAAAGTATTATTATGCAATCTGAACAAAGTTGATTTGACAAAAAGAAAAAAGTTGTGATGAATCATGGAAACAATTTTTTACAGTGATGTGTCCAGTTTGAAGTGCTCTTTTGTTTTGGGGCTTTTCAGGTGTCTTTATGTTTGTTAAATTTATTCAAACTATGTAGACTTCAATATACTCAAGAAATAACTTTACACTCTTAAAAAGATTCTTAATTGACATTGATGGTTCCATGAAGAACCTTTAACATCCATGGAACCTTTACAATCCACAAAAGGTTCTTCATAATGGAAAGAGGTTCTTTAGAATTTTTTTAACGTTCTTCACACTAAGAAATAAAATCTTTTAAAAACGGTTCAAAGGTTCTTTGTGAAACCCAAAATAGTTCTTCTATTGCAGAAGGACACTTTTATTTGAACTCTTTTCTAACCTCTATTTTTAAAAGAGTAGGCAAAAATGCAGTGACCTTTTGAGTTAAAACATCCCTGTTATGGTTATGTTAGCATATTTCACTTTCAGTATTTTTCATGTTTTTTTATTGATGCGTTTTAAGTTGTATTGTCTTGATATTTGAATTCGAGTTGATTTATATTTATCATACTTTTCATAATGTAAAAGTATGTATTTCTCCATTATACAGTGCCGTGATCTGTCTGTGTTCGGTTATATGTTAAACTTTCCCACAATTCATTGACTTTCAAGTTAAAATGTGACCCTGAATTTGAACATAATCTCCCCCCTCCTTTTTTGTGCTCTCAGATCGTGAGAAGGGTATTGTTTGTTGGTCAACTGTTTGTAACAGTTTCACCCATGCTCATTGGCTCTGGCCAGATGGGCGACTTTTGGCACCAGTCTGGTTTTATGCCAACTTCCAGAACCCAGTTGGACTGGCACCAAAGTGATGTTTCACATTCAAAGCTTTGCTTCAAGCCTGTCAATATACGTAGTGATCATGGTTCTGTCTTCGCTGTGAATGCTCATCATGGACACAAAATTTCACTGTGTATGCAAGTAATGGCACATCAGAAGATATTTGCTTATTGAATCTAGACTGGCATGTTGTCATTGTAACTATGACCTCAGGCTATACTGTGTAAGACACTGTCAATTGAGTTTGGTTTAGCGTGAATGGAAATGTTGTGGCACATCGAGTCATGTTAGGTGCTGAATCAAATGCTGAGTTTTATTTAGCTGAGATTTTCTTATATGATGCTGAAGGAACTGAAATCAGCTTTAATAAGGGAAATATCAAACTACAACAGATATACCTGTGATTTATAGGGTAACATCCAAGAACACACTGTCTGTCTGCTATTACGAGTATGTTGTGTGTGACTTTCTATTATAGCTGATTTATGTGCATAAAGCTATATCTTTTGAGAGAGAGTGAATTGTGATATTGTGTGTGTTCTTTCGTTATTTTTTAAAACTATATTTTTATCTTTTTATATATTCTGGATGAAATTTGAATGGTGTTTGCCCAAGCAAAAGTTGCTGTCACAATGTCAGGCTGTTGTTGATCAATGCCAGGGCATTCCTATGCAGTTGCTAAGGTGAGAGGTTTTTAGCATATTGCTGTGCAGTTGCTAGGGTGTTCTGGGTGGTTGCCCAAATCAAAAGAGCCCACCCTGGTACCTACAGTAGATATGTTTTTGAAAGATGTCTCTTATGCTTATGCAGTCAAGGCCACATTTATTTGATCAACAATATAAACAAACAGTAATATTATAAACAAATACATTTTGTTTTTTTACAATTGACGATTTTTACAACTCTTTTGTATTTGAATATGTTATAAAATGTCATTTATTCCTGTGATGGCAAAGCTGGATTTTCAGCAGCCATTACTCCAGTCTTCATTGTTATCATCAATGTTGGCAGTTTTTGTGCTTAAGATTTTTGTGGAGACTGGCTCCAAATTCTTTTATTGATAAAGTTCAAAAGAACAGCATTTATTTTAAACAGATTTATTTTTTTTGTATCAGTGAAAACCCTTACTGTCACTTTTGATCAATTTTTAATGCATCCTTGCTGAATCCTAATAATTAAGTGACTTTTGTAGTGTACTTACAATAGGGTTAACAGTATGAGCAGTTGTAATAGCGATGCTTCCAATCACTTCTAAAATCGGTGAAATTTTTGCCGTGTTTGCATTCTCACACTCTTCTGGTTGACTGCACAGGGTTTGTCATGACAATTTTACTCACTATGATTATTTAGTAACCATCTGTTTATATACATCTGGTGTGGTTTTTTTGTCTTGTGTGTCCAACTACTGTGGTTTTGCTGGGCACCTAGTCCAGAAACTTTTTAATTTCCAATATCATCACTGAGAGCGAAAATAGAAAATTGTAAAATCATACCCCATAATCAGTAACGCACAGCATTTATACAATTCAGAGACTATGACCAACTTGAATTGAATTGAATTGATCAGCATGTTTTAAAGAGTCTTTTAAAGAAAGTCTCTGAACTTTTGTGGCCTAATTTTATTTTTGTTCCGTTTTGGACCACAATGATCTGATATACATTCAATTAAACTGTTAAAAAGATGGGCACTAGAATGTAGAGAATTTGTCCCACTTGTTGTACATTTGGTGTGTGTGTGTGTGTGTGTGTGTGTGTGTGTGTGTGTGT
>NW_015542366.1:720329-720867 GCF_001515605.1 Sinocyclocheilus anshuiensis | reverse complement strand
TTTCATAATTTTTTTTCAGGGTTAATAATCAGTGTGCATATTTAATTAAGTGTGTTTTAATGCTCTGTGGTTTGCACTGTTACTCTTATTAGGGTAATGTGTATACTAATATTTTATCAAACAGCTTCCTCAGCCTGCTCAAAACAGCTGATGGAATGAGAACTAATGGCTTCAAAAAGGGGTTATGACATTTGGTGTGTGTGTGTGTGTGTGTGTGTGTGTGTGTGTGTGTGTGTGTGTGTGTGTGTGTGTGTGTATTTCTGATTCGTATCCTCCCAGCCTGACAGATGGAGACTCTGTAAAGTGCAGCTATAATACCAAATGTTGGTGCATGAATTCTTCTGTTTGCTGTCATGAACACACACATCAGTCTATTCCAATAGCACACACACACAGCTGGCCTTTTTGTTAACAGTTGGTGTGACTGTATAATGTATAATTGATATGGCATTGTTCACATTTGTCCATAGAGCTGGAGCCAGACCACATGTCTCCGTACATCACACACACACACACACACACACACACACACACACGG
>NW_015542366.1:704134-717789 GCF_001515605.1 Sinocyclocheilus anshuiensis | reverse complement strand
CCCACCACACACACACACACACACACACACACACACACACACACGGTTGCAGTGCCCTCATGAAACTAAACCATGTCCACTGTTAATAAGCCATTTGGGACATTATTTTTTAAGTTGTTTGTGTGTTGTGTGAGTGTGTAAATAATGAGCTGGTGTGTAGTTTTGTGTAATGAAGATCAGAGAAGCAATCCATGTGTGTGTAATGGTAATGTTGTGGTTTAATGATATTATTGTATTGTGTAGAGCTAATTTATAGCTGAATTGAATGTTTTGTAACTGATAAACTTTGCAACGCTTTTATCCTGTTATTAAACTAATAACTCAACATTGAACTAAATTGAGCTAAATAATGACAATTGTCTTCTGTAGAGCTGCTTTATAGTTGAAATTAAAGTCATTTTATAACTGATGAATTTTGCAACATTGTTATTTTTCTGTTTATTTCTGTGAAGCTGCTTTGCTGCAAAACAGTCTGATTTACTATACAAATAAATGTGACTTAATGGTAGGCTGTGCAAATACAGATTGATGTTTGATCCCAGAGTGATGAATTATCTTAAAGGGACAGTGCATAAAAAAAATCACTATAATACTTTATTCTGTTGAACATGCTGTAGAAAAAAATAAACATATTTTGAAGAATTTTTTAGTTTTTGTAATGAAAGTCATTGGGGTCCAAAACAACATTGTTTATATGGACAAAAAGAACTGATTCATTCTTTTGTGTTCCACAGAATAAAGAATTGTATGTAAGTTTGGAATAAAATGAGGGTGAGTAAATGATAACAGAATTTTTATTTTTGTGTGAACTTTGTCCCTCTCTCCATCTATCCATCTATCCACCTATCTATCTATTTATCTGTATGTCTTGAAGACTTATGCAAAAGTAATGTGGACAATGGATGAAGTGACTAATAACATGTGGCTTGGTTCTGTTTTTAACTGTTGTTCTGGAACATTCATTGTATATTATGTATTCTAAAGTTTCACTTTGGTTAGAGTACATAAAACATGTAGTTATTATGGAAATTACAATGAGATATGGGTGTGATTCCCGTGTAAAGGAAGATGTCATGCTTTCAGTGTGTGTAAGTGACTCTCTTTGCTTTATTGCCTGGCCTTCACGGTCTTGTGTAGCAGTTATGGTTTCTGTATTGCACTCCTGTGTGTTTTAACATGGACTGGTTCTTTGTAGTTTAGACAGGCTCGGACATGACACAGCTAAAGAGGTCTTTAACAAAAAAGTGTGTTTAACTTGGGCTGCTTGCACAGACATGAAGAACAAAGAGGATGTTTTCTTTGCATGTTAACATTGAGCGTGTGTGTGTCTGTGTATTGGTATGTGTCTTGTTTTTCCATCTGAGCTCTTAGTGTAATACGTAGGTTTTTAAGCCACTGTATCCAACACTCTCCTGTAAATAATGCAGAGAGTGGACACAAACGCAGAGACATGGAAAACATGTTGTCCTTGTTCTCCTGCACCAGGAAACGGAGTTCCAAGAGAGGTGAGATCTTGAGGCTCACAATTGCAAATTTTTTTTTAGCTGAATCTTACGTAATAGCGAAGAATTTGGATCCTGCTTATCATAAACACCAATATTAGAGCATTAGGATGATAATGAGATAAGACCAGTGTTGCATGTAACATGTTACATAATCAGCATGTTTAAGTAAATTTAAAGTAAAAAAGTAAATTAAAATATTACTTTTTAAATTTATACCATTGTATTCAATTATTTCAATATTAAATGTAACACATCATATTTTCTTACATTTATTTTCTGACAATAGTTACAAACCTTACAAGTCTTGTTTTTCACTAGTTGGGCATATATTTTATTTTATACATTTTTTTGGCAAATTGTCAAAATTTCGGTTCATAAATCATTTCTGCAATTGTGATTCTGGTATAAATACACTTTTGCCCCATTATAGTCATAATATAGATTATATGTCATTACAACAAGGCAATCTGTTGTTATACTTTTGTGAACTAACAAAATAATTGAACAAAAGACAGCTAGCAGTTTCCTGAGATGAAGATTAACCTTTTAATACTGGGATCTTTTAGGCTACAGTCCAAACCCAGATCTTCAATCACATTGAGGTAGCGGTCACAGCTCAGCCCATCTGAGTGGCATTAAAAATGTAAGGCCTTGTAAAGAATACTCGTCTATTCGTTGAATGCCATTAAAATGAGAGAGTCTGCCCTTCCCCCGGTTCTCCTAAATACCAGCACCACAATGCTGAATAGTTTTGTCAATGTGCGGTTGGCGTCCGTGTAGGGCCCTGGGCCATTTCTATAGCCCTGTTATTGCTGCTTTGGTTTTGCGGATGTGTGAGAGGATGTTTTGTATTGAGTGAAGGCTCTGTGCCGTAGCTTTGTTGATTAAACACCAAGAGATGAGATGGTGAATGAAACGTTGGATGCTGCTCAAGCCTCTTTCTCATGAGCCCAGCTGAGGCAACAGTGACAAGACTGAACGCGTCCCCCTCGATCTCGACGGCCTGGTATTGTTTAATAGGAGTGATGGGATAAATGTAAATGAGAGACCACGTCCGGTGATTGGATGGAGGATAAAATCTCAAAATCACTTCTTTATTTAGTTGTTTTTGTCATATAGGCTGTTTTGACTTGTGTATAAGAACATTTGACCCAAATGTTTAATATTTGTTCTTTAAAATCTGTAATTCTCAAAAGACTTGATACTTGTAAGTCTTATACTTGTAAAATGTATAATTCTGCCCTGTGTTCTGATTGGTCAGTATAAGGAAGTCTGTAAAATTCCTTCTGCATTACCATTCAAAATTGTGGAAAAAATTATTTGAAAGGCTCCGTTTATTTGAAAAAAAAAAAAGAGGAAAAACAGCAATGTTGTGATTGCAATTAAAATAACAGATTTATATTTTAATATATTTTAACATTTCTATTTTAAAACATTGTTAAAATGTAATTTATTCCTGTGATGGCAAAGCTGAATTTTCTACATCATTACTCCAGTCTTCAGTGTCACATGATCCTTCAGATATCATTCTAATACGCTGTTTTGGTACACAAGAACTTCTTCGAATTATCACTGGTGAAAACAGTTGTGCTGCTTAATATTTTTTGTGGACACCGTGATACTTTACAGGATTCTTAGATGAATGGAATGTTCAAAAGTACAGCATTTATTTGAAATAATAAATCTTTGTAACAATGTAAAATCTTACTGACCCCAAATTTTTGAACATTAATTATATATATATGTACGTGTGTGTGTGTGTGTGTGTGTGTGTGTGTGTGTGTGTGTGTGTGTGTGTGTGTGTGTGTGTGTGTGTGTGTGTGTGTGTTTGCTGCTTGCTTGCTGTTTTAAAACTGTAAAAAAAAAGCTGTAAGCCATTTGAGGTTGTTCTTTATTGTGAACATTTTCACAGATGAAGGGTTTTCTGGCATTGCTCTGTGTCTATGTCATGTGCCCTGTAGCCGTGACTACATTCACAATGTAACAGCTTCTCATACCTAATTGCTTAAATGCATAATAGCGTTTGTAATACAATCCAATTTGGAACACAGAAGAATCCCTTGACCTGTTTTTTTTTCTTGAGTCAGTCTATTTTTATAATTTCACTCCTATCAAATGTTATCTTTGTAATGTTGAGGAACCTGTAGAATGAACCCTTATAGCCAGAAGCAACAAATTATGAATATTTGAGATGAACTTAAGGACTATGAATGTCTTTTACCTGAATGTCTCCTAAGGCTTGTATCGAATTTCATCTGGGTTAAAGAAAAGCAAAACATTGGGTTACAATTTACTTGAAGGGGTGTGCATAAGACTGACATGACACCTTCATAATCATGACATGACACCTACATAATCATGACATGACACATGTCATGAATATGAAGGTTTTTTTATGCAATGTGTCATGTCATGATTATGAAGGTGTCATGTCAGTCTTATGCACACCCCTTCAAGTAGTGTTACCAAACATTGTCATCTTTGTTGGTCATGACTTCATTCTGCGTAACCGTGCCAGTCTTTCAGTGCCAGAATCTTCTCTTAACCTCACAAGCTCAGTTTTAACCTGGGCTGTGGCAGCTGTGTCTGAAGTCACGTGACACTCTTATTGAGAGTCACTGAGACCAGAAATCCTACAATAATCTTAATCTGAAAGTGGTTTGTGATCATTGCAACAAACCAGACTTTTACCAGCTCCCTGTCTGTGTTATCAGGGTAGATAAAGGATTAACAGCTCTTGCTTTATCTGCAAGCATCTGTCTTTTGCTCATCATGGCTGTGGCGAGGTGTTGGGAACGGTGAAAACAGGTGCTTGTCTGTGATCAGTGACGTCAGGAGTGGAGCAGTGGGAAAGAAAGAGGAGTGTTTTGATGTCTAGTTCAGTTTGAGTAGAGCATGTTATTGACATTTTGGGGGCTGAACTTTGAAGTTCATGGGACTGTACTTATATGGTCCAACAAATGAAGACTTTGAGGAATGCTGAACCTTAATTTAAAGAGCATGCACAATGTCATTGAACTTTACAGAAACTTAATAACAGGGTGAGTAGCCAGAGTGTTTTTCTGTAATGTGTCTTACGTCACCATCCTTCAGGCCTTATCTTCTCCTAAAGGCTTCTCAACTGTACTCCACAGCTTTCAAACAAGAGCATTTCCTGTGTAAGGAGATTAAATTGACATGTTGCTTTGTCAGATGTGCTGTTTCTTGCAAGCAATATAATATCACATTAACACATTAAAATTAACACATGGCAAGTGCCAAATGTGAGTAAAAATTGGGATTTAGGAATTAAATAAAAAATGTGTGTTAACTTATTTGGAATTGGAATATTAGATTTAAGATGAGTTGTAGGAACGTATATTGAATAATTTAGTTTTGTGAAAATAAATGCTTTAAATACTTATTTGCTTATTTTTAATTATAATATTTATCATTTTTAAATACATTTTGTTTTATTTTTATTTTGTTTTGACTTGTGATAACATGATACATGTACATTTTTTTCAAGTTCAAAATATATTGGTTTTTGTTTCGTTTTGCTTTTGTGTTTTGTTTTTTTCTGTTTTGTTTGCTTTGCTTGGTTTTGTTTTTATTTGTTTGGTGTTTGCTTTGATTTGTTTTGTTTCTTGTTTTGTCTGATTTGTTTTTGTTTGTTTCATTTGTTTTGTTTTGTTCATTTGTTTTGCTTGATTTTGTTTGGTGCTTGTTTCTTTTGTTTTGTTTTTTGTTTGTTTTTGTTTTTCATTTGTTGTTTTATTCATTTGTTTAGTTTGGTTATACTTGTTTAATTTGTTTTTGTTTTTTTCGTTTGGTTCTTTTGGTTTATTATTTTTGTTTGTTTTGTTTTGAATGGCAGGCATGGCAACTGCCACAGGCATGGCTAAAGCAGCAAAAGCTGTCTTACCGTGTATATTGACGACCAAGATGGTCTTTTGCACAGATGGATGTGGTCTGCTGTTGGTGCCTAGACACAGGGATTTTATCAGTATTTGTCTTGAGTGCACTTTCTAACATTTGTAGAGTACAAACCAATAGTCCAATGAGTTTCTATGGGGCCTCTGCAGCAAAACTAATGGAAAGAGAATTAATGATGAAATCAGTAAGCCCACTCACAGTGCTGTGTATTGAATGTTTATCTGTGACCTACTTACATACTCAAATGCTGAGTTCAAGAGCTCTAAATCAGATTCCTTAACCTTACTCCAAAGCAGCTCAGTAACAGCAGGAAAGACGGATAAAAGTCTGTGTGGGTGTGTTTCCGACTGTTGTCCAGTGACTTTATCTTTGCTGATTGGCACTGCACCAGTGGTTTGTCAGGGTGGATCATGTTGTCTTGGTTTGTTTTGGATTCATCTGTTCAGAGTGGGCTGATTTCACCTTTATTCAGACCAACATGTGCTCAGATTCTGACCTGCACCATGAGAACATATCTACACTCTTGAAGTCATACAGTTTGAGCCTGAGAGAAATGTGCTGCACCACAGCAGTGACTCACACACACACACACACACACTGCAGCGGCTGAAGACTCTCAAAAGCTGCTTATAATAATCCATCATCTCCTGATGCATAGAGAAAATATTCTCTCTTTCTTTTCTGTTTTCACCTTCTCTTCTTCATCCAGCCATCCATTCTTCTATCTGCTGTTCCGTCTTTCCATGCATTCAGCTGCTCTTCCATGCAATCTTACCTGCATCCATTCACCCAGCTGCTCTTCTCAGACTCTAAACAAGATCATGCCATCTTAACCTAGAAACAGATAAAGAACGTGAAGTGACATTCCTGTATATGTCATCCTATGTCTATGAAATTGTGTGGTATAACCATAAACATCAACATGGGAAACAACCAGTTTTTCCTTGTTTGTGGGGAAATTTTTACTAACTAAAACTAAACTATTTTTACTAACTTTGTTTCTCACACAGATGAGATTATGCAGCAGGAGAGCAGTCCTCTGTGTGCCGCAGACATCAGCCTAGACCTCAGGAAACAGTTTGCCTTCCTGTCAGGTGAGTCTCCTACACAATCAATCCCAGAATACTTTGCCAATAAAGACTGTGTGACCGTTATGAGAGATTCTGAAAGCTTCATCAAAATGATCATCATTTGAGTTTACATGTACAACAAAACATTGATAACTCAAAAAAATTAGCTAATTTATTAGCTAATTTTTAAAACCGTTGAGGGAAAAAAATAAAGAAATCTGGTGTCAGCATTAAACTATTAACTGACTAAGTAACTATTAACTGCTTACTAAGTAAGCCATCAGAACGCCAGTAAAGTTGTTTACATTTAGAGCAAAATGGAGAAAAATCTATTTCAGTGACGTGACATGTGGCCAAGTATGGTGACCCTTACTCGGAATTAGTGCTCTGCATTTATCCCATCCAAAGTGCACACACACCCAGAGCAGTGGGCAACCATTTTTTTGCTGCGGCGCCCGGGGAGCAGTTGGGGGTTCGGTGCCTTGCTCAAGGGCACCTCAGTCGTGGTATTGAAGGTGGGAGAGAGCACTGTACATTCACTCCCCCCACCTACAATCCCTGCCTTTGGGTTACGAGTCCGACTCTCTAACCATTAGGCCACGACTTCCCCCCCCTTTCTGCGTCCCAATTCGCCTACTTATACTGTTCCCTAAAAGTATGTACTCTTTTTGTGAAGAAAAAGTACATACTTTTGAGTATGTAGCAGAATAGCAGGCAAGCTTTGGGACATACTTCGTCATACTGTAATTACGTCTTTAACAGATGCTCTTTTGCTTAGTTACGTGCATTCTGTCACTGTTTAAACTGCCCTGTCAATCATCTTGTCACAGTTAACATCATCCACATTTCGTATAATTGGATTTCCTACAGTATTGGAGAGAAATGAAGAGGCAAGTTGATCTGCCAGTCACGGGTCTATCATGCCGAGAATGCTTCTCATGTGTATGCATAATGATGCATTTAAAAGTTAATGACCAAATGTATCTCTATATAAAAGTTCACAATGTTGTTGCAGATGAAATATAATGCGGAGAGCAGTAAATAAATATTTTTTCATCAGGTTAGATATTGATTATTTATCACTCAGACCCCTTTCTCTACCTGTCCATCAGTCTTGCATATCTGCCATGTTTGTAGTTTTTTTTTTAAACACTTTTTATGCGTTTGTAGTTTTAATCGAATCCTTGATCAATGCAGTGGGTTGTGGGCAGTATTAGCCGTCGAGTGTGCACGTTTCTGCACTTCGAATTTCTACCAGAAATAGTAAACCGTCCGGGTACCTTTGGAATACATATTTCAATGTATTACCATTTGGACATACTAATTATGCTTTCAAATACTATTTAGGATGGATAGTATGCGAATTGGGACGCAGCATATATGTGTTTTTTTTCTGTTTTTGCTTAAACCTGGACCTTTACCTGAAGAGAATAATTTTAGGCATTTACATGACTTTGCCATTTAAAAGTTTGGGGTCTGTACGTTTTTTTTACCCCCCATGATTTAGAAAGAAGTCTCTTATGTTTAACATGGCTGCATTTATATGAACAGAAACACAGTAAAAACACTAAAATTGTGAAATATTATTACAATTCAAAATACCTCTTTTCTAATTTAATATAATTTAAAATGTAATTTATTCCTGTGATGGCAAAGCTGAATTTTCAGCATCCAGTCTTTAGTGCCACATGATCCTTCAGAAATCATTCTGATATAATGACTTGCTGCTCAAGAAACATTTATTATTATCAATGTTGAAAAAAGTTGTGCTGCTTAATATTTTTGTGGAAACTGTGATACATATTTTCAGGATTCTTTAAAAAATATATTTGAAATATAAATCTGTTGTAACATTATTAAATGTTTTTACTGTCACCTTTGGTCAATTTAATACATCCTTGCGGAAATAAAGTTATTCATTAAAATATGTGAAAATGTATTCACTTCCTATAGTCACTACAGAAACATCCATGTTATTAAGCGTAATTGTTTAAAATTATGCATGTAAAAACTCAATGCTGACATTCTCATTCACTCAGATATATATAGTGCAAATGTGTCTGCTGCAGGACGTGAATAACTAACTTAATCACTGATCTAATGAGCTATTTATAGTGTTTTGACAGTATCATGAGTATGATTTGTCCTGTTTCACATGTGCCATGTGAGTCATAAGTGAATACACAACAGCGATTATTTATAAATGTCTGCTTTCAAAGTGTCAACAGCAGATACATTCAGAACATGCACAGATTCAACATATACACACAGTCACTTAATAACACTCCAGAAACTCTCTCCAGTCTCAGTAAATAACCCAGTTAGGGCTCGGCTCAGGTTGCCCAGGATAAGGCCTGACTGGAGGAAACCTCTTAATTATTCATTGTTGCCATGATGATGCGCTTGACAACAAAGTTCAGAGCTGATGTGCTTTGCGAGGATATTTGATTGACAGTTAGACTGTGTGTGAGGACTATAGAAGATTTGTATAGTGAATAAGAGGATTAGATTGGGATTCAGGTTTTCTATTAAAGAAAAAAAATGCAATCTCTTTATTGCATCAAATCTACAAGAGAGTCTCTGAATATTTAAAGTTAGACTGTGTGTGAGGACTATAGAAGATTTGTATAGTGAATAAGAGGATTAGATTGGGATTCAGGTTTTCTATTAAAGAGAAAAAATGCAATCTCTTTATTGCATCAAATCTACAAGAGAGTCTCTGAATATTTACAAACCTTAACAAACTCATGTATTATACATGCCATGAAACATTTACAACAATACTGCTAGAAGAGTGAACAACAACCAAGTTGCATCATTGAAGGAACCAGGATATTTCAATAAAAAAGTGAAAGTGACGTGACGTGTGGCCAAGTATGGTGTCCCATACTCAGAATTTGGTGCTATGCATTAAACCCATCTAAGTGCGCGCACACACAGCAGAGAGTAGTGAACACACACACCTGAAAAACACTGAATATAAAATTCTTTACAAAACAGAAGATTGGATTATAATACTAAACTATTATTATTTTCTTTTGCTATCTTTAAATTAAACCATGACGGAGAGTGAGAGGGCAAAAGAGAGATTCAGTGAGCTCTGGCTGGCTGCATAATGGTGCAGTTGTAGTTCAGGGTTTAAGGCAACGTTTTAATGCGTTGTTAATGACAGTGCTGTATCTAAAAGACTGTGGTTACCAGAATCAGTGTTATTTGCACTTCTGACTTCTGTTAACTAGTGGCCTTGTGACTTAAAAAAACTGCTTACTATTCTTAAATTTGTAGAGCACTATAAGGGGTGTCTTTCATTTTATACTGTTGTCTGAATTTTTAGTGGACAATTTGTTTCCCTCTGTAGTGCACACGTTTTTAAAACATTTATAGTGTATAACTGATGTATACTAGCCAACAATACATTGCACTTATTGCATTGTGGAAAGCTCCAAATACTGTCCAAATACTTTTTACTTTCTAAGATTTGCTGCCTCATTTTTGTTAAGTTCATCCCTATATTGTGCACTATGGAGCATTCCCTATTTAGTGCTACTTGAATGAGGGAAGTGAGTGATTTCATATACAATCTGTGTGTCCATGTAGCATATGCACTATTTTATTTCTGTGTGTTTATGTTGCTATGGTGAATATGTTTCTCTGGTATCATGCCTCAGTCCTCCACCTAGATTTAATGACAGACCTCCACTGCTAGACGCTCCATCTGTTTATTTCCTGTTTTCATTTCCTTTTTACTCTTCATCTTTTTTTCTTTTCTGGTCCTGCTTTTTCCTCCCAGACAGCTGCAGAGGCCTGTGTTTGATATTATCATTATCACTATTATTATATTCAACTCTAATATACTCAATTATCCAATATATATTTTACCCGTTTATATATGCCATTCTACTCTCTTCAGCGCTAGTGTACTCTATTTTGCTATATTCTACTCTATTATATTCCATTCTACTCAACTGTATTACTCTGTTCTACATTTTTTCACTTCATTCTGCTCTGTTCTTCTCTTTTATACTCCATTCTTCTCTATTTAACTCTAATATACTCAATTGTACTAAATTCTACTCTGTTCTGCCCTTTTATACTCTGCTGTTCTACATTTTTGCTTAATTCTACTCTAATATACTCAATTTTACTATATTCTATTCTACCCTTTACAGTCCATTCTGCTCTATTTTTCTGTTTTTCTTTTATGCTCCATTCTACTCTTTTCAACTCAAATATACTCAATTCTATCAACTCAATTTTTGTACTCCATTCTACTTTTTTTTTTTTCTTCTACTTTTGTGTACTCCGTTCTACCCTATTCTGCTATAATGTACTCCATTCTATATTCTACTCTTTTCCATTATATTCTTTTATACTCCCTTATATTATATTGTTCTCCGAGTGTGTGGGTGTGAGAGAGAGAGAGAGAGAGAGAGTTTCTTTTTTTGTATGGTGTGTCTGTTTGTTGAAGATGAATGCCTCTTTGTCTTTTGGATTGCATGTTGTAGTATAATGTTGTGGAGTGACACTCTTTCTCTCTCTCTTACCTGGTCCAGATGGACTGGAGTTCTTTGGTTTTGCTCTACTCATGATTACAAATGTGACAGCAGTGTCCTTTTCACCTCATGTGTGTGTGTGTGTGTGTGTGACAGTCATAGCGATGTTAATATGTGTGAGCGCTGCAGTGGATCCATCCTGCTCTATTAATCACAGAGTGTTGTAGCATCCAAATACACACACACGATCACATGACCTCTGTCACAGCACATACTGCACCAAACATGTCCTTTTTCCCTTTCTGTCTTCTCTTTCTCACACACACATACAGACTATCGATAGCCCCAGTAATGATTTATATGATGTTTATCTCTGTGTTTTTGAATGTCATCTGTATCAAAGCTCAATGACAGGAAAATAGGAGATTTGAAGGTTTTGTTCTCATGCCGTTGCATTGTGCCCTTGACATTGCCTCATGTCCTTGATGCGTCTATGCAGTTCGTAATAGCTACGATCAGTTTTCTGTGAATGTACGCAGTCATATTTCTCTATGTACGCTGTACATGTGAAGCTGTAGAAGTGCCCCCTTGTTGGTAGAAGACTTTTTAAATGCAGAAGTGCTGCTAGATTATTATATTTCCTGATCAGTCTGACTGTAAACTAGTTCAGATTAGTTCAGGAGGTTAATGCTGCTGGTTATAGACAATTTTTCCTCTTAATATATTATCATAACACTTATTTGCATCACAAGGTATAATGGAATAAAAAGATGATTAGTTTTCATGCCGTCTTCTTCCAAATCTGCATTTCCAGGTGGCCGAGGACAGAATGGCAGCCCCATCATTATTTTCCCAGAGTACCCGGCGTTTAGTGAGTTGGAGGAACAGGAGTTTCACAGCGTGCTGACATACCTGACCAGTGTTCCCAGGTGAGAAAACAGGAGGTGGAAGAATCAGTCATTACCAGCACTTAAAAAAAATAACCAGAGTTCCTACATTCATCGGGGCATGTGAAAATGTTTTCCCCCCAGACCTAGAAAAGTCCTTATTTATTGACTAGATGTTGCTTTTTGTAAGTGCTTACAAAGTAGATGTGCATGCAAACCGTGACAACATCAGTCTGTCCATTGATGCTGTTATTGAAAACATGTGTACTTCAGTCTATTAATTCCAAAAATTGCATCCTGACCTATAAATACACTCCAATCTCTGATTTAAAATCCAGCATTGATGAATGATTGGAAATGTCATGAAAGTTCATTTGTCAAAAAGTGTGGGAACACTAAATTACCCAGCTTTTAGCAAAGCCTATCAGAAACTATTTTTGTTTAACAACAGAATACATTGTATGTATTTAATTTATGATGAAGATATTATCTTTATTCAGTCATTTCACTGCACTGTTGATGAGAAACTAGATGAGAAATATTTTGGTCGGTTGTTTTATTTCTTGAATTGGACAGTAGATGGCACTCTAATGCTTTCCCATTGCAACACGTCATACTGTTTGCAATTAAATGAATTTGAGTCATGACTGCCTGCTTGTGTGTGTGACTGCTCATTAATATTCATCATACATATTAAATTAGAATGTGTAATTATGTACATGATTAACAAGGTGATCCTAATGCCCCTTGTTTTACATATGCATTCTTAGTTTGTGAGTAATTTGACTACATGATTTTCTCAGGGAAGTAAGTTGTTGACTTGAAGATGCCTTCATATCAATGAGTAACCTAAAGATGTTGAATTAATTTGCATGTATATCATTACATTTTTTTTTAAATGTTAATCCCTGTGAAAGTTCACTGGTGCATTGGTCTGTTTGCTGATCCTGTGAAATCCTCTTTAATTTAACAGCCTTTGTTAATATTTTAATGAAAGTGTGATTCTGGTCCTTTGCTTTCCATCACACTCTCTTTCTTTCCACCTCTTGTTTCCCCATTATTCCCATGAGAAACAGAGAGAGAGGGGGTAACTGAGTAATTGGATGGATTTCTTCATGCTGAAAATGGCATGAAGAAATGATGGGGTTTTGATTTAGTTCTGATTTGGTAAATGAAAGGAGTTCAGGAGCAAAATACAGAAGCTCATGGAATAAAGGGGCGAATGTCATGAAACCCCTCAAGAATGCGTCCTAGCCATGTTTATAAAATAAAAAGAAATTATTACTATACTATTTTGCTTAAAACCACAAAGATATTTTGCATTGTGACATTAAGTACATTTAGCCACACAATTCAAATTATTATAATGGAAACTAATTTTCATACTGTAATACAGAGTAAAAAAATAAATAAGTAAATAAAATCAAAATTGTACAAAAGTATGTGTACATCATGGATTTTAACTACCTAGAATTAATACCGTTTTTATTTTTTTTTAATTGATACTGTCTGGACACATTATGAAAATGTGAATAATAGTAATAATTATTATTATTATTATTATTATTATTATATAATGAAGTATGACCTCAATATGTGTTTGTAAAATTTATTCAAAGGTTCATTTGTAAGCAAGACATGGTCCTGAATTTGTTCTGTGGTTTCTGATAAAACATCTACAATTTTAAATTTAATATTATTACATATTTGCAATTTATAGTCAAGCCCAAATATCTTGTTTTTTTTTATTAACAATTAAAATACAAATGTCCTGTATTAAATAAA
>NW_015542366.1:697317-704112 GCF_001515605.1 Sinocyclocheilus anshuiensis | reverse complement strand
CTTTCCGTACCCACTGTATATATATATATATATATATATATAAAGTATTGCTTTGCACTCTTAACACAATGCACTAACAACACAGAACAATAATTAAAAAAATTAATAGACTAAGCACCAGTATGACCATAAATCTTGAGCAATGAACCAGCCGCTGGCTTTAGAACTCCCCAACAGCCTTTGAATGGAAGTTTATAATTACAATGATAGTTGTAATCAGATTTTTGATCTTTATTACTGATGGACACTCAAGTTCATTAGTCAATGTGTCAGTACAGATCTGCACCAGGGCTTTGTCAGCTGATAAGTCCCCTGCATCTCTCCATTCTCTCTTTCTCCTACCCTCCACTGTGAAAGGAGCGGAGAACAAACGTTCCTGAGAAAAACAGCCGGAGGCTGAGGGGGGACAGGGAGGTGGGATTGAGAGGAGAGAAAAGGGATGAAAGTGTGAAAATTGGTGGAGAAGGTGGGAGCCAGAAAAAAAGACACACAATCTGTGTGTCACTGTAATGGCGGCAGATTTGATGCACAAGTATCTGCAGTGCCAGTTTCTAGTGGGAGGAGCTTCCATTATCAATCAGCACTCATCTGCCGCCCACATTCCATATTAGCAATTCAGGCTAGACTCTGAGCCCCGCTCTCCTGAGCTCTTATTGGTTGAGAGGGAGCACCTGATGCTGCATGATTGGTCGCTGTAGAGGGGAGGCAAAATGTAGCGGCTCTCCTGGTCTGTGCCTACGGTGGCGTTCATTCAAATGGAACCATAAACAGAGGGGCTGAAAGCAAAGGTGCACTGAAGGCAAGAAAGAAACTGAGGGGAAACCATCTGTGTACACTGAAATCTGCTGAAGGACACTTGGAATATCAGCATTGGGGTGGATTCTGCACATTCATGCTGTTTGTTTTTTAATATCAGTAGTGTGTAATTGGATTTTCTGCCTCCTCGGTCACCATAAAGCAGCTTGATACTGCTGGTGCAGAGAGCTGCCGTTCTCCATGGTGATGGACATAGCAACCAGCTCAGCATCTCTGCGCTACGTTACCACGATTGCATTCTGGGCTAGTGCATTTCAATGTACGTCTATGTGTTTTAATTTGCTTTTGGACACATTATGCATTCATCTGGCGTGTCGGGGGCAAACAAATATGTGTACATGTAGATAAAATAATGGTTTGCAATACACCGAGGGCTGGTTAATTTTTCAGTCTGATATGTAGGGATGACTGCAGTGAGTCGGTTAGTAACCGTTTAATGATGACTTTAGGGTATGTGACATATTCAGTATCTCAGTGTTTATGACTTTTGAAAGTGTGTGCGCTTGCTGCCATGGTGATGGTGTCTCTCTGATTTTCAGTCTCGGCTCGACGGGGGTCGGCTTCATCCTGGTCATTGACCGGCGGCAAGACAGATGGGCATCAGTGAAGGGGACGCTGCTGCGGATCGCGGTAAGCCCTCAGAGTGTGTGTGTGTGTGTGAGAGAGAGAGCGAGAGAGAGAATAAAAATAGGATGTGCATGTGCTTAAATGTGTATATTGTGATAGAGAACATCATAATTTAAATATAAAGGGATAGATTACCCAAAAATGACAATTTTTATTATTTACTCTCTCTAATGTAACTTCGAACCTGTTTGAATTAAGTGTTTATTATGCGGAACACCAGAACTTAAAATTACTGCTTTTTTGTTTTTCTATACAATGAAAGTCAATGGGGTCCAATGTTGTTTGCCTCCCAGTTGACAATTTATGGAAAAAAATGTGCTTCAAATACCTTATTTTGTGTTGCACAGAAGAAAGTAAGTTATATGCACTCTTAAGATAAAGGATCTTTATTGGTATCAATGGTTCCACAAAGAACATTTAACATCCATGTAACCTATGCCACAAAAGGTTCTTTATAGTGGAAAAAGATTATTTTAAGAACTGTTCACCGAACGATTCTTTGGGACCCAAAAATGGTTCTTCTATGCGAAAAAACCCTTTTGGAACCTAGGTGTAGGTTTTGGAAATAATTAAGAGTAAGTAAATGATGTCAGAATGTTCATTTTTAGATGAACTTTCCCTTTAAGAGAACACTTTAATATGAAATCTCTTTGAGTGTCCGTATGAATGAGGAAACTTTTGCGTGTACATCTGTGTGCTGTTTTTTTCCATCCATGCTGTAAGAAGAATAGGAGCTGACAGACAGATGCCTTTGGCTATATGAGTGGATTAGTCAGAATTTCTGCATTATTTCAAGTCGGAGGGCATCTAAATAAGGCCCTCGTTTCTTTTCATAGAAACCCTAAATATTTCATCCACCACAGAGACGTCTAGCGCACCACAGCACCTCACTCTGCAGACATCCTCATGAGTATAAACACAGCCCACTGAAAACACAAATGATGTTGAAGTTATGTTTAATGAACAATAGCAGCAAAAACAGCTGTGTCCGTTCTTGTCATCAGCTTGTTTTGAGTGTGGCCTGTAGTGATCATCAGAGCTTTTATGCTTGTGGTAAACTCTTCAGACTATCAACAAGTGTGGTGGCTGCAGGGGGTTTGTTAAAGCTGTGAGCATGTGTATGATGGTCAGTAGGGGAAAGGTCACTGGGCTAATCAGATTAACACAATTAGGTCAGCACTCAAAAACGCTACTGGAGTCAAATCAGTGATCAAGATGTTGGCTAACTTGTGCTTCACTGCTTCACCAAACAAGGGCAAAATGTGGTAACTGCTAAAAAGTATGTTTTTTTTTTTATTGAATTTTTGATACATTTTCACATTTTGTCAAACTCAGCAAAGTGAGTCCTGATTTTGGTCTTAACTCTGTAGTTATCTTTGCGTAGCAGTGCAAACAAGGCAGAAATTATAAAAGGAACAGTTGTTGTTTCATTCTTGTCAGTGTCATTATTGGCATTATTAATTATCTTTGTGTTTAATACAGCAGTGGGAAATATTTTATACCCAAAATGTGCACAAATTTAGTGTGTGCTAGTGTTTTGTGAGGATTGTAGGCTTTGAGGACTTAGAAGTGAACATAAGATGATATTTAATGGCTCTTTCACTGATACGTGTCATTTCATACTGCACTGAGACTGTGTAAGTTTCACTAGCATAAATGTTTTAAACTGGGGAAAATGCATGAATTTTTGTTTTTGTGTTTTTGAAAGACGTCACTTATGCTCACTAAAGCTGCATTTATTTGATCAAAAATACACTAATATCGTGAAATATTATTGCAGTTTAAAATATTTTAAGATATTTTACAATGTAATTTGTTCCTGTGATGGCAAAGCTGAATTTTGAGCATCAAAATACTCCAGTCTTCAGTGTCACATGATCCTTCAGAAATCATTGATAATATGCTGATTTGGTGCTCTGGAAACATTTATTGTTATTATCAATGTTGAAAACAGTTGTGCTGATTAATATTTTTGTGGAAACCATGATACATTTTTTTTTCAGGATTCTTTGAGTAGAAAGTTTAAAAGAACAGCATCTATTTGAAAAAAATATATATTTTGTAACATTGTAAATATTGTTACTGCCACTTTTGGTCAATTTAATGCATCCTTTGATTAAAGTATTCATTTATTTTACTGACACCAAACTTTTAAACATTCTCCTTTTATTATTTTTAAACATTAAATAAAATTATGTTCATATGAAACTTGGTTTTGTTTGGTAAACATGGCCTATTAACTGGTAACTTGGGTTGCAGCAGTTGGACTGTTTGTTTATTGTCCCATGTAATAATTGGTTTTATCTGTACAGTGACAGTTAGAAACATGAGAGCTGGTCTAATGTAAAGTGGCTTTAGGAGACTAAATGAATTATTCACTTATTTTAGGCCACTTTTACATTAGTGTCCATTTAATAATGTAATTACTGTAAGTACTAAGTGATAGTAATGAGTAACATGCACTTAATATTTCATCATGTTGTTGAATAGTCTGCAGATGATCACTGTAACATGGTGACTGTATGTTAAAGTGCTCTAACACATGTCAGCCAATTATTGTGAAAACTAAACTTGACTCTTTCTGAATAAGCGACTTTTGTGTTTTAGTGACAACAGATCTATAACAGAGTGCACATAATTCTGGTGTTCAGACTGTTTTACTGTGCTGTTTATGTGTTGATGATGGAGAGGTTTATTCTACTACCCCACAAACATACTTCAGTTTAGATGACACACTCCAGGATTATCTTGCACCTGAAGAAGAGAGGGGAATTTATCTTTGTTTCATAGGCATAATGCATTTTGCTGTAGATTATTATTATATTGCCTCATGTCCCTCTCTCTTTCTCTTCACTTTACTCTCAATCTTCTGTTAAACTGCACTTCATATCATATTATTTCTTGCATGTTCATAGTTAGGCTACAACACAGTGAGAGTTTCCACAAAAATATTAAACAGCAGCTGGTTTCAACATTGATTATAATAAGCAATGTTTCTCAATATTGTTGCTGAAAATTCAGCTTTGCCATCCCAGGAATAAATTACATTTTAAATATATTACAATAGAAAAATGTCTTTTAAATTGTAATAATAATCTAGCGTAGCGTTAGTTCTGGCAGGTCACGTTAGTCAAGCTCGCATCAGCTGATCCCCATCAACCTATGGGAATACGACACCTATCTAAGCATTCATATATAAGGTCCCTCAGTATTATCAGCAGTTTTCGCATTGCTCAATAGCTAATTACCCTCCTCCATCCCCAACTCCTCCTCTGTCAGTCAGGATTCAGCCTTCTGATTCTCCTTTGAATCAGACTAATTCTAAAATGTGTACATAACTTTATTGAACTTTAACGATATCTGCAATACATTTATGTTGGTTCTGTTCTGTTTACCCTGGGGGGGTTATCGCTACTCTCCCTGCTCTCATCCATGCTAGGCTGCATAGATGCGCAGTGAGTTCTTGCCCAGAACAGAACCATACCACCAATCCAAACTGTATGCTAATTGTCAGTCATCTTTGACGATAGTGGTCCACACAGAATTGTAATTAACATGTTTTTGATCAAATAAATGCAGCATTGGTAAACTTTAAAAAACACTGAAAAATCTTACCAACCCCAAACTTTTGAACTGAAATGTAATTCAAAAGACAATTAAAACAAATATATTCCTTTGATTATTGTATATTATGTGACCATTTTTTAAAGGAAACTTTTACCCTGCTGTACCTTAATGTTTACGCATACAGTAGTTTTTCTCTCCCTCGCTTTTTTCCTTTCTTCTCATTAACTCTCTCTCTGCTCACACACACACTGGCACACACAAGCATGTAATCACTCCTTTCTTTCTCTATCCTCCATCACAGCACATATGGCTGATTGGTAATGGTTATCAGCAGTGCAGCTGGTGAGGAACGGCCGGAGGAGATTTTCCTACACGTGTCTGAAATCAAAACAAAAATACATCCAATCAGTAAAGTGATAATTAAAAAACAAAATAAAAAGTTCTAATAACATCATACATAATAACTAATTCTAAATGAAGGCCATTGTGTGCTGTGGTCTTTATAGGTGATATACAAATACAAATGAGGTTGTTTCACAAATTAAGAACAATAAGACATTATATATCATGGAGGAAATATTGATTTTTGTGTCTGCTTTTGCTCAGTGTTAGATTGGTTAATGATGTCTTGTATGTATTTCATTTATGGCATAATTACAAGTATGTTAGTTTCTTCTTCATTTCTTTTAACATGGAACAAAACCCCTTGTGCACACTCTCATTATTGTTTTTGCTATTAGAATTTAGATGCATTTAGATTTGTGCAATTTTATGTGTTCAACAACATGCACCAGTGAACAAAGAAGTCTGACTGAATGTGTGCTAATGCATGCTAATGTATGATAATTGGGCACAGATAAACATCTTCCCCAGTGTAGCTAAATTGAAATATTGCACTATTCTTGCAATATTTGCAATGGATGACCAGTGATCCTCCCCCCACACACATACAAATAAATATTGTACATTTGAAAAAAAAATTATTTTCAAAGTCCATATTAATATCAAACAATTCAATACTAGTCACTCAATTCTTACAACTCACATTTTATGTACATTTTATTTAATTTTTATTAAGTGTAAATTTGATTTAGTTTTACTAAGGAGTATATGAACTGCATAAACCATCTTATTATTGTTCCCACAATGATTCATAAATAAATTGAGACACTAAACAGCTGAAAGAACACGAGTTTAATATGCTCCTCCCTCATTTCATCTCGTGCTTCAGCATGCAGACCAACCAGCTGTGTTTAAATGTCTTTTATTATGGTGCTGCTGGTCCTGTGTTTACTGGCGCTAAACATTTCCTTTCTTTGACCTGAAAGCGTTGATGGCCATCTCCCTTCTGTGCTCTCTCAGGCGTCTCGAGGGAGGTTGTTAAGAGGCTCGTGTGTTGAAAGACAGGAGAGCGTCTGTTCAATGACATCCGCTGTAAAAGGACATAAAGCACCCATATCCATTTTTACCCTATGGGTAGAGTCTTTAATGTCTCCTATTCTCAGACTTTATGGGGAAAATTTATATATAGATCAGTTTTTATGCACAATCAGGAGTTAAAGCTGTGCAAAATGCATTTCATTTCAATTTGACAGTCTTAAAAATAAAGATTCCAAACGGAGGTTTTGGCAGCAATGACCCGTAAAAGAAATATTTTTGGTTCAGTGAATATTTCTTTAAAAAAACTTTGGTAACACTTTCTATGAAACCCATATTTATAATACATTATAAGGGTATTCTTAAGGTATTATAATGAATGAATAATGCATTATAAAAAAACGTATA
>NW_015542366.1:688924-697307 GCF_001515605.1 Sinocyclocheilus anshuiensis | reverse complement strand
CATGTTGCATCCACTTAAGTTACAATGGATTATATTTCTTATAGTTATAATGTATTATAAGTCTCATATCTTGCCATTTTTCTCATGTTACTTTACTTAAAGCAATCAATGACCACTTATAAGTATAGTAGTAATAATAATAATCATAATTAAAAAAAATTTTCCTCAAACAGCCATAAGATCAGATATCAGATCAGATGAATGTGTAATATGACACATTTGCTTTGAACTATTTTTATTGTATCAGTTTGATTATTTTGATGGCACCCTTTAGACAGCTGTTGATAAGTAACTCTGCAACTACATGTCAACTAGCAGTCATTGGAGTATTGGTAGTATGTCTGCTAAATATATGCCAATACTTTATTTTGATGGTTCCCCAACAGACATACTGATAAGTAACTTTGCAAGTATGTCAACATTCTACCTACCCTAACCTTAACCTAAGCCTACTAATACTCTAATGAGAGTTAGTTGACATGTAGATGCAAAGTTGCTTATATATGTAACCTAACATATAAGCATTGCATTTTTTTTTTCAGTTGAAATCTCATAATCTTAAAAGTTATAACCACAAATGTGTAAGCATTATATTGTATTATAATTGTTGTTATGATTATTTATAAGATGATGTAACATATTATAAGGTTTTTTATATTGCATTATGCATTCATTATAATGCCTTAAGAATACCCATATAATGTATTATAAATATGGGCTTCATAGAAAGTGTTACCAAAACTTTTTCTCCTGGTGCTCACACACTCCATCAGTGTCTCGGACACACCTCCCTGGGTTTCTCAAGTCCATCCACAGTTATTAAGAGTGAAGCATGCTGAGGGTAGTCCTGAGGTGAAAAATGAAAGGTGAAAGGTCACTGAGATGAGCATCAGGGACACTGGGATTTAAGTCCCTTGCTATTTATTGGAGTGTTTCCATTTTTGTTGGAAATAAAGAGCCTTGATGAGTTAATGTGTATTTCTCTGGGGTGTGCCTAATTTTACTATCCAATTTAACCAAAAAAACTAATTGAATTGTGTGTATTGAATTAGGAAATGCAGTGAGTGTATGGACTGGAAATGTGCGCATGTATGTGTGTGCGCGTTAATTGAATTTCACGTGCCACGTGTCTGATTAGTCTGTGGTATATCAGTGCCGTGGCAGCTGCTCCCTAGAGACTCGGTTTCTCCACCTTCTTACACACACACACACATGGCTTTCCCAGGAGAACACTGAGTTACACCCCCCATAGTAATTCCTTTCTTCGTCTCACACTTCTCACTCTCTATATCCTGGAATATCCCTGTTCCATTTCTGGAAAGTGTGACAAGTTTGTGTGTCTATAAGTGTTGTTAGTCTTGATATTTTGGCTGTTTATATGCCCTTTCAAATTTGGACAAATTATATACAGTTTTTAAAATCAATATACATGTGTATTACTGTGTTTTACATTTATATTTTGAAATCTTACTGTGGGCAGACGAACCCACTGCAGTCTCACACACACACACACACATAATAAAGGCGTGAGTAAAGTGAGAATGAGGGAAGGGAGGGTGACCATATATTCAGTGCAACATCAACGCCATTGTATTAATGAGTAGGACAGATGTCTGTGTAAATGTTTTTCATGATTGCATCATATTTGGGAAAACATTGTCTATATCAACTAGTTCAGTTCATTTTCTGAGCTAAAAGAGACCACTCTGGTATGTTATCTTGTAATTGCAGTCTTTATGAGAGGCCCAAGGCGATCGTGTAATACAATCACAGGCACACAGCGGTTTACTAAATCTTCCTAAAAGAGGAGCTGTGTTGGTCACATCTGCTTGAATGAGCTTTAATGGAGGACTCAATAATGGGGCGTGTTTCTCTGACTTCCTGTTGTGCGCAGAGCCGACCCCTGTGACTCTTTAGTTATTGCATGGGGACAAGCATGGCCAGTCTGCCTCAGCGGAACAGGATATTGTCATGGTAATATAAAGGCGGGATTCAATTTGACTCTTTTGTCAGCAATCAAACATGAGGTTTTTAATGGAACTAACTGCGTTTTTATGGGCATTATAAATGGGAAATCTTTTGCTCATTTGGATTTGACAGTTGTTTTGGACATTGAATACAAAGAGTACAATGCAATTATGTAAATTCTGTAATTTTATCAGTTAATTTGTTGCTATGTGGTTGCTAGAGTGTTTAGGCGTTTGTTAGGTAGCTACTTTTTAACTCAGCAAGCCGGATGCTTTAATGTCCAATCAAAACTTGACGAGTTATGTGCCAAATATGTTCAATTTCAGGTCTGAGGTTAATTAATCATATCTCGTTTGTGTTGAGGTCCACTCTGCAACCAAATATTCAGTTGCCATGCTAATTATTCTTGTTAGCCCTTGAATCTCACATTTCCCTAATTGTTAGATGCGAATGAAAACAAACAACAGCACTGTCCAAGAAAAAAAAGGGGGGCAGGGTAATAACATTTTCCTCGAAACCCAAAGCTGGAGGCATTTCAGCATGGCAGACTGTGAGATCAGCCCACTGTAGGATTAGCTCATGTTGGCAGATTCCTGCAGAACTGTAAGGACATGATTTTGATTCTTGGGACGGCTCAAGTGTTCATGACAAATCCCTACTGTGCATCTCGTCACTTTAAATTTGTGATCAGAGTGACTGGGCAGTTGGAACATACTAATGAAATTCAATTTTAATTAATGTTACTATATCACATACTTGGTTTTGGATTAAACCAGCACTGTTTGGGCTACACTGACTTGTTAAGGAGAGCTGAACTGTTCATTTATATATAATTTATGTAATGATAATTTTTTATTTATTTTGGATGGGCCCCCTAAATGTATGCATGTATATGTGGTGAAATAGCACTGTCAGAATGTTTATAGTCAGCAAGAATTTTCTTTAAAGAAATTAATACTTGTATTCATCTAGGATGCATTAAATTGAAAAGACATTAATAATTACAAAATGATTTTCAAATAAATGCTATTTTAAATTATACTAGAAATTCTATTGTTAGTTGTTTTCAACTGTTTTAAACCTTCATAATAAGAAGAAATGTTTCCTGAACAACAAATCAGCATATTAGAATGCTTTCTGAAGGATCATGTGACACTGAAGACTGGAGTAATGATGCTGAAAATTCAGCTTTGCATCACAGGAATATATTACATTTTAAAACATATTAAAATAGAAATCAGTTATTTTAAAGGGGTCATATGATGTTGCTAAAAAGAACATTATTTTGTGTATTTGGTGTAATGAAATGTGTTTATGCTGTTTAAGGTTCAAAAAACACATTATTTTCCACATACTGTACATTATTGTTTCTCCTCTATGCCCCGCCTTTCTGAAACGCATTGATTTTTACAAAGCTCATCGGTCTGAAAAGCGAGGTGTGCTCTGATTGGCCAGCTATCCAGTGCGTTGTGATTGGCCGAATACCTCAAGCGTGTGACGGAAATGTTAAGCCCCTTACCATATTGTGATGCCCTGTCCGGCCGGAGCTACAAGACAAAAACAATAAAACCCATTGTAAACGAGGCATTTGTTGCATCCAGTGGGGACATAATTACGGATTATAATGACTTATACTGTCTTTTTACGCTTTGCGTTGCATCGCGCCGCGTAAACATAAAACCATGTCTGCATTTGTGATCGAAGAAATGACAAACAACAAGCACTACTCTACACTGCTCAAAACTCGCGTTTGAATCATCAGTGGCAAATACTTTAAATATGAAGAGAGTCAGAACAGCCTGCATTGTAGGCTACTCTGCCAGGATCAGGAAACAGTCCTCTTGTAAATACAACTTAACCACTGATTTCTAGTTGTGTCCTCTTTTGGAGGGCCAAACAAAGTGTTTTCGCTTTCGCAACGAAACACATAGCGTCTTCACAACATGGCGGCGGCACTAACAATAAAGTTACGCCTTATTTCTTTGCGTGAACATTTGGGCGGCGTTATGCAAATCTTCCCACATCGTGACGTAGACATGTAGGGGCGTGTTTAAACGAGGCGTTTTAGGAGGGCGTGGACCAGTCTTAACTTTTATAAAGAATATCTCTTTGGGTTTGAGACTTTAGTCTTTGCAACTTTAGGGATCTTATCTATTCACGAACAGCTTGTAACACTCCAAAGAGAAAGGAAAACTTGAAATCGCATCATATGACCCCTTTAATTGTAATAATATTTCACAATATTACTGTATACTACTGTATTTTTTATCAAATAAATGCAGCCTTGGCGAGCATAAGAGACCTCTTTCAAAAATATCAAATAGTTGACTGAGTAAACCTGACTAAATCGTGTTTGTACACCAGTAGTTTTTAATGAATAGATGAATATTAATGCAGGATCAACGGTTTTTAAATCAGTTCTCGGTGTCACATTGTAAAGCCTCTCCTTTCTGCTTCACTGCTTACTGACCACCTCACTGTCAGTTACGCTGAGACAGAGGGGCTGCTGGGTCTTCTTCTGTCAGGAGATCCACACCACAATCCACGCAAACATCACAGCTCTGTATTGATCTCCAGACATATTTTTGATTTTACGCAGTACCCAGTAGGGAGGCATTTTAATGAAGAGTCTATAAACATAAGAACTCCACGAGGGGCGTGTGTGTGTGTGTGTTCATGCAATCACAGAGAGAGAGAGAGAGAGAGAGAGAGAGAGAGAGAGAGAGCGCTCAGGGAGGTAGACATATGTGAGACCATTGTTAGCCTTTCTAGTCTCTCAAGGAGTTGTCATGGCAACAGAATATAGATGGTGTGTGTGGATGCAGACAGTGGGAGGGAGGCTGTACCAGTCAAATGCAATGGCTCACTAACATAAGCTAGGTATTAACCCTATAAAGCCTACTGCATCATATTTGATACACAAACTTTTAAGGCCACTAAATTGTCCCGATCAAAACTTGCTTGCAAAAACCCATTGTACTCAATCTACTACATGCATTCTGTCATCTGATTGATAGCTTATACTTTTTTAGAAAGTAAAAGGCCTTTTATTATAAATCAAAAACCTTCCACTTTCAGGTTGTGGTACATGTGTGTTTTTGCAGTTTTTACAAATGTTTATAAAGGAAATGTAAGAATAACTTTTAAATTGTTAGTAATATTTCAAGACGAACACTTACTGGACTGAAGCAATTTTTGTTTATTTGATTATTCATACATCATTTTTAGAAAAATCATGTCAAAATTTGAGTATCATATCAAAATCAGGTTTTGCAATCAGGCTTTCAATCATCGTTCTGCATTGCATTTTATGTTTTTTTCCCCCTCAATAAAAACAAACAAACTACAGAGCTTTAATCATAAAACTAAGCATTTAAACAGTATCTTATTGAGACATATTGGGAGATATAAAGCGACAACTCATGTTTATATATTATGTAAGTATTACGCAAGTAATTTTATGTTAGTCGTAGATCTCATTGATTTACCTACAAGCTATCAGAATTTCATCTCACTTTTTGGAAATATAAATAAAATCTGCAATAAATTTAATATTTTTGCTCCGTTTGGGCCTCTGAGGTGTTTTTCCTCTTGGAGTATGAGCTCCATATTCTTACTATAACATGCTAAATGAGCCATAAAAGCCTGATGTAATTTATTTTATTTTATTTTTTGTCTAAATGTTCAAGAAACAATGGTTAGATTTAATTTGGCTTGACTGTTGTTGGATGTTTTTCTTAGTGTATTTGTGTGTTTTGTAGGGCTCTTTCCCAGGCAACCTGCAGCTGGTGCTGGTACTGAGACCCACAGCACTCTTCCAGCGGACAATCTCAGACATCTTTTTTAAGTTAAACAAGGATGAGTTTAAAATGAAGGTGCCGGTAAGTACACATACACAAGGCACAAACTCCCACACTGAGGCATGTGGTTAATGAAGAGCGTAATGAGATGGATCATATGCTGACGCAAGAGAATGCTCTACATTATGTACTGTGTGTGTGTAGGTGATCATGCTCAGCTCTGTGACTGAGCTCCACAGTTACATCGACCGCACACAGCTCACTCAGGAACTGGGCGGCACGCAGGAGTACTGCCACGAGAAATGGATTTCACACCGCACCGTGAGTACACTCCTGTTTTTAACTATGGTACTGATGGGTGGACCACAGAAATGAAAAGTGGACACAGGACTGGTTAGATGTATAATGCACACAGAGATTGAATAAGCATACTGAGATACTAAGTGATATGTGGTTACTACTTGAATTTAATATGGCCTAAGACTATTATGGTTTAATAACTAGTTATTATAATATGGACATTGTACATACTTGTTGACCAAGAGTTTGGGGTCAGTAAGATTTTTTTTTTTTTTTTTTTTGCAAGTCTGCATTTACATAAAAAATACAGTGATACTGAATAAAAGTCTTTGCTGTATTCATTTCTTTCAAATCTTATTGACCCCAAACTTTTGAATGGTAGTACAAATATGGTAATATGGAATCAATTCACAAAATACATAGTTATAATAAATCATAGTTAATATTGTCCCACGTCTTGTCCTATTCATCACTCGCAAAATGGAAGGACAAGTTGCATTATGGGATATACTATGCAGTATGCTACCGGTTAATTCAGTACATTTTGAAAATGCAGTTAGTGAAAGTGGAAATGTTAATAATACTATATTCATACTGCATACTTAATAGTAGTATGATAGAATGCTATAAAATGCCAAACATATCTTAAATCTTGGTGCTTCATCATTATAATGTGATATTAAACAAACAAGCTTTCCAGGAGGATGTTGTCTTCACCTCAAGCAAATTAATTTTCTTTCTTCTCATTCCATTTGTGGATTTGCTTTTAAGTAATCAGTAATTGATTTGTCTGTATTGATCTGTGGCTGCTGTGTTTTAAGGACAGCACACTTGTTTGCAGTGCTTGTGGATGGTTCTTATTTGTTGCACACTCATCCATTAGTGTGATTTGTGTTAGGGGATATTGCTGTTGTGTGATTGGTGTGGCATATGTGTCTCTTGGTTTGTGTTGTGCCTGTAGGCCATTGAAGGTTTTGCTCAGATGGTGAAGAAAATGGCACAGACTCTTCAGTCTTTTGGGACAGAGCTGGCAGAGACAGAGCTGCCCAATGACGTTGAGGCCACGTCCAACCTTCTAACCGTCCACACAGAGAAGAAGGACACAATGAAGGTCAGAAAACCCAGTAAAACTTCATGTCAGCATACTAGACAATAATGTACATTATCCTGCTAAAACACAGCTACTTGGCAAATAAATAAATGGACGAAGAATATTGAACAAGGCTGCAGTTATTTGATTAAAAATACAGTAAAAACAGTAATTGTGAAATATTATTACAACTTTTTTTATTTAAATATATTTTAAAATGAAACTTTTTCCTGATGGCAAAGCTGAATTTTCAGTCTTCAGTGTCACATGATCCTTCAGAACTCATTCTAAAATGCTGATTTGATGCACTTTTTTTTTTGATGCAGCATTTTTTTTTTTTAAATAGAAATATGTCTTTACTGTCACATCTTTTAAATTTTAATATTTCTCAATATTACTGTTTTCACTGTATTTGTAACGATCACCAGCTGGAGTGCCCTTGATAGCCACCAGAGGGCACTCCATCCCCTACCTTTACCACTCTATCCTGGACTACGTCTCCCATAATCCATTGCCCGGACTCATCGTGATTTTCACCTGTTGCTCATTACCTCTGCCTATAAAAGTCTGGGGTTTTCAGTCACTCTTGGCGAAGTCTTGCATGTGTCACAGCTGCAGTTCTAACCCTTTTATTCTGGTTCGCTCATGTCCTGTTTTCCTGGTACTTGATATTCTGCCTGTTTTGTCTGGATTACTCTGTTTGCCTCAGCCCTGAACTCTGTCATTGTTTGGACTGCTTATTGTTTTGACTACGATTGTGGATTATTCCTCTAATAAACTACTGCACTGGGATCCTCAGCCTTCGTGTCCCCGTGCAGTTTTGTGAAAGTATTGTTGATCAAAAAAATTCAGCCTTGGTAAGGATCTTTCAAAAACATTGAAAAATCATAATTATACACAATGCAAAAATAATACCAAATAGTTATATACAATATACATACATTTTATACAGTTTAGCAGTCATTATACAAAAATTTTTTTGCAGAATGCTGCAGTCAGAGTCAGGCATGCTATAAAGATTATACTATGTTTCATTATAGGTCTTAGTCCTTAACAAGGGGTCCAGTATGATCATAAATAATTTAACATGGATTATTCACATGGCCATAAGCTATAAACAATCCTTAAGTTTACATAATTCATGTTCATCATTCGGCCTGAATAGTATGTTTATTTCATGTTGCTGTGTGTGTGTGTGTGTGTGTGTGTGTGTGTGTGTGGGTGT
>NW_015542366.1:667874-688735 GCF_001515605.1 Sinocyclocheilus anshuiensis | reverse complement strand
TGGTGTGTGTGTGTGTGTGTGCGCGCACGTGTGTGCATGTGTGTGTGCGCGTGCAGGAGGACTTGAGGATCGCTCTCTGTCAGGGATCACGTTTGCTGGAGAGCATCAATGAGCCGCTGGTGAAAGATCCAGATTACACCATGAACCACGATGAACTGGAGAACCTGGCTACTGTTCAGAGGTGTGTGTGTGTGATATCATCTACCGTGCTGAAATGCAAACATGAGAGACCAGACGGTTACAGTACAGCAGCAGACTGTTGCATGTCCTTGGTCGGTTTCTGTCCTTATTAAGCTGTTCTGGGCAGCTGTGTTTTTGCATGCACAACGAGACGCAACAAGATGACCCACCTGGTCAAGATTATACAGCAAATCTACACACGCACATGTATAAAGAGCATTAACCAACAGGAACGTATTGAAATCCATTTCTACTCACATGACCTTTCAGTGAAGCAGCATTCTGGGGTCTGGATACGTGCCTGTGTGTTAATATCCACAGGCGTCTGCTGTCATCCTTTATTATCTAGATGCAGCTATATTTGTTTGAGGGTTTTACTTATTGGCACTACTGTCATACAACATACAGCATGAGTTTTTTTAGAACAATAACAGCGGGCAGGATTTTTACTGATTTTTACAGGACTTCAGAAGCTATCTTTCATTTCAGATATAATTTATATTTTTTTGAGATATGTTTTGTCCTTGTTTGTCTCTGCTCTTTGTATGCTTTCACTGTATGGTAAAGAGCAGGTTGGACATTCTTCTAAACATCTCTTTTTGTGTTCCACAGAAGAAAGTAAATGAGTTTGGGGGAAGTATTCTTTCAAGAAGTATTTTTTTCACAGTTAAAATTAATATCTCTCTTTCTAGGTTGCTTGGGCAGTTAGATGAGACTGAAACAGCATTTGATGATTTTTGGGATAAACATCAAACCAAGCTAGAGCAATGTCTACAACTGCGGCATTTTGAGCAGGACTTCAGGGAGGTGAGATACACAGACTGCTGCATCTTAAATATCTGTTAAATGTTTTCAGTAGGGATGTATAGATAAACCAGTGTTATTTTAGTATTATTCATGTACTTTTATAGTATTTATTAATATGCTAAACTGGCTTTTATTTTTATATTTTCACGTTTCATTTAACTGTAGTTTTGATATGTGCTTTTGTCATTTTTATTCGTTTTTGTTTTTTAAATATTTGGCTTTATTTATTTTTCGGTTTTTGTCATTTTAGTACTTACACTTAAACTTTTATTTTATTTCAGTTAGTTGCCAAGGTAACTTTTCAACATTTTTAGTTTAAGTTTTTCATCTAATATTTATATTTTATTTCAGCTTTATTTCAATTAAAGGATTAATAGGCAATTAGTTAATTAATAGTTAAAAGTTTAATATAATTTGTAATCGTTCATGGTTTTAGTTGTAGTTGACAATATTGGATAAACTGATTATTATAAAATTAAAATTATTCATTTTAATTATACAGTTATACAATTATATAATTATACAATTAAAATCGTTAAAATTAAAGTTGTTTTCATGTTCTATTTTTTTTTGAATTAATGAAAAAAAAAAATTCAATTGTAATTCTAATATCAGCCAATTTATAACTATGGATAGTGGTTTTGATACAGATATATTGTGCATTGTTAGTTTTAAGTGTGTGTGTATGTGTGCTCATGTGCGTGTGTGTGGCTTGTTGGATGTAGAATTCAGCAGATGTGTGTGTTGGTCTGTATGAGCAGTATTTGTAATGGCTGTGTTCTTCTGTGTTGTAGGTCAGAGCTCATTTAGACATGGTGTATGACAGAGTATCAGGCTTCTCAGAGGTCGGAATTAGCCCCGCCCATGTTGAGCATATCCTGAAAGAGCTGACCAATCATGAAGACAGAGCATGTGTAAGTATTAACTTGATGTCATATGATTTAATGTTTTTACTGACATTATAACATTTATTATTCAGATACAAAATGAAGTTGCATAAAGCATAGTACTGCAAAAAGCCCATCAGTTCTTCCCTCTAGAAGGAATCAAGTTTACACCTAGAAGACATTCATTTGCCCTTATAATGTTCTACATGTGCAGATACAGGCATATGGTCTTATAAAGCATGTAAATCTCACACTCCATAATTAAATTGCTGAGCACGGCAGTTTGAGGCCCTTACAGAAATCACCCACATGTTCTGATCCTGCAGAGAGAAGGGGGGAGTTCTACCCAGTGTGATAAATCACCCATCACTATACTGGAGTCATTCTGCTGACACGGGACTATGGGAATTCTGGGAGGCAAACTTGATGAATTTGTTTTTTTTCTTTCTCCAAGTTAATTTTTCTTTCCATGTTTATACACCACAAAACCAGTCTTAAGTGTCAATTTTTCAAAATTGAGATTTATACATACATAAATAGTTGAATAAATAAGCTTTCCATTGATGTAATGTGTGTATATATGTATATATATATATATGTATATATGTGTGTGTGTGTGTATATATAAGATTAGCCAATGAAATTGTCACCTTCACCAAAATAGTAAGAATATGTAAAAATATGTAATTATACATGATTATAAAATATGTAATTTTACATGCTTATAATATTCAAAAAATTCAAGAATTTGGGTCAGTGAGATTTTTTTTATGTCTTAGAAGTCTCTTATGTTCCCCCATACACAATTTATTTGAGCAGAAATACAGTAAAAACAGTAGTATTGTGAAATATTAGAATATTAAATGACTTTTAATATATTTTAATGTGATTTAGTCTTGTCCAGCAAAGCTGAATTTTTCACTGTCAGTTTTTCCAAGTCTTCAGTGTCACATGATTCTTCAGAAATCATTCTAATATGCTGATTTGCTGCTTAAGAAACATTTCTTATTATCAATGTTGAAAACAGTTGTGCTGCTTCATATTTTTGTGGAAACCATGAGACATTTATTCCAGATTTATTCAAGTTCAAGAGAACAGTGTTTTTTGAATTAGAAACCTTTTCTAACTACTGTCATTATAAATTCTATTTACTGTAATATTAGCTGCATCCTTGCTAAATAAAAGTTCCTGAAAATTTCTTTAAAAATAGTTTGACCATAAACTTTTGAAGTGTGCGTAATAGTCTAAAATGATTAAATATTTCTCTCTCTGTCTGTAGGAGGTGTTGGACCGAGCGCTGGCTCTTGCATGTGATGCTGACCAGCTGATTGAAGCGTCTCATTACGCTGTGGACTCCATCCTGCCCAAATGCTCTGAGCTGCGGGCTGTGTGCGAGGAGATCAGCGGTGTCCTGGAGGGCAAGAAAGCTCATCTGCTCAAAGCCATGGAGCTACACCAATGTCTAGAGAAGGTGCAGTAGACCCACCCATTGATTCCTTCATCAACACTGTTCAGGACCCTTTTAAAATGCTCAACAAGAGACGCATTCTTTCCTGTGTTGATGTTTTTCTTATTGAATCTGGAAGTTGCAGGATGTGTCATCAAATAGATCATCCTATTTTATATACTTAATAGACTTCAGTTTAGGTCACAGTCCATATTTATAATTTCGGAGGAATAGAACTAAATTATAAAATTATAAATTAGGAATAGAACTAGACTACAAATGCTCTCAAAGCTAATGGACATGGACTCTTTTCTTCTTTCTCTTCCAGGCCACTAAATGGTGTGATGATGGGATCTACCTGCTAGCATCTCAGCCTGTGGATAAGTGTCAATCACAGGATGGGGCGGAGTCAGCGCTGCAGGATATGGAACGTTACCTGGAAACAGCCAATCAGCACAAGCTGACAGATTTGAGTGGAATTTGGAGGGACTATGAGTCAGTGCTCACACAAGACTTCAAGGTAAAAGACAAAAGACTCAAAACCATTAAAAAACAGAACTGACATGCCGGGCCGTAATATGCGTGTATCGATTTTTAATTACACACAGATATTTACTGTTCATATGCATTGAGTTATTGGTTATTTAAAGTGCTATTGAGAATGTGAATATGTCTTGTGGGGGTTTAGTTTGCTAGTGTTTAATGAATGTTTTCTCTGTGCTCAAACAGGAACAGGTGGACAAAGTGTTTCAGAAGCAGCTGTCCATGCAGGAAATGTTTGAGAAGAGGAGGGTCAGTCTGAAGAAGCTAGCAGCCAAACAGACACGACCCGTGCAGCCCGTCGCCCCACGTCCTGAGGCCATCATCATACCACCCATCTCTTCTCCAGGTTAACCCCCTAAACGTGACTTTTTGTGTGTTGTGTTGGTTGTCTAGCTTAGTTGTGATCCAACTGAATAAAACAAACATTTTGGGCTAAGTTTATTCATCTCAAATGTTCACATTTACAATGTTCAAGTTCAGGACTATTGTGCTCTCAGTTCCTGGGCTGCTTAGATATCTAAATATCTAAATTATTTAGCAGTATTAATTCTGAATTAACCCCTAATAAAATGAATATCACATGAGTTGTGCATTTTATGCAGCAAGGCGACATTTTAATACAGTGGTTTTCTACAGAGCAGTTTAGCAGTGGCTTCTATCCTCTGCAGTGCAGTAGTGTCTGTGTCCTCTCAATGTCGTCCCCTAACCCCCTCCACACTCAAAATACACATGCACTGGCCATTAGCTACTTATGGTCACTCAGGCACAACAGATATAGTGGACCCTGTCACTTACTTTACTCTCCTGCCATCTAGTGTTCATAATGGAGAACTGCAGAGATCATTGCATGACTCAAAAAGCAGTGTACAGTATATAACATAAAATATATGATTTTATTAGTTTATTAATGTAAGTGTGTTTTTATCCCAGCTCATAGGGAGAAGACAATAGAGGGTGATATCATCAATGGAAACTGCAGAAAAGTAGGTATCTCATCTCTAGGCAGTGCTTTATTGAATGTATACGCAATACTATTTATACGATTGCTTTGATATTGATCATTAAAGCAACAGTGGCTACATTGTGCCCTTAACATATGCATTTTTTGCACTTAAGTTTGTTGTTAATTGACCATAACATGATGAAGCAAATTTCCCTTCTGTTATATGGGTCTCAAGGTCAGAGAGAGTGTGGAAATGAGCATGAAAAATGAAAATATAACTATTTTTGGCACAAAGAAAAACTTTAGTAACATATTTTAGTGGGGAAAAAAAATATTTTTATTGTTTAATCTTAATTTTTACGGATGATTTTCATATTGACAATTTAGTGGTTATTATTTAAATAATTCTTTGTAATTTAGAGCTAATTTGAGTGAATTTTGAATGTTGGGCTAAAAATATTCTACCAAGCCAACTTTGTCTATGGTATTTGGGATTTAATCAAATTAGTTTGAATATATTTGCAGGACACTAATGCAGAGTTGTTTATATTTGCAGGGAGAGATACACTTACAGAATGACGGCAGCAGACACCCGTCTGTCTCTGATGAAGAGGAGAACTTTGCTGTGCTTAGACGGTCAGTCAGGAGCTTATTACAAATGGACTTAGAGGAAAATCAGCTATAATTGTGTCATTTCTGTCAGTTCTCTACAGATTATGTGTTTAATGTCCATCCACTACAGGCATGTGATGAACGAGCTGCTGGAGACAGAGCGAGCGTATGTGGAGGAGCTGCTGTGTGTGCTGGAGGTGAGTTGCACTGACACCTATCACCTCTAGAGGTCAGATCAGTCCTGTTTATGTTTTGAGATTTTTTTTAGTACATTTGACTTGACAGATCAATTTGTGTTTAGGGTTATGGAGCAGAAATGGACAATCCTGCCATGGCTCATCTCATCCCCAATACACTGCTTCACAAGAAGGACATCCTCTTTGGCAACATGCCTGAGATATACCAGTTCCACAAGAAGTGAGTGATCCCTCTCTGTGTCTGTTTTAGCTTCCGCTGGTGTAGTGTTATAAAGCTAAAGCGCCTCTTATTTTCCATATATTCACTCTCCAGGACATTTCTTCGTGAACTGGAGGCGTACACAGACTATCCTGAGCTTGTGGGCCGGTGTTTCTTAGAGAGAGTGAGTCAGATTTGACATATTGTGCTGTTTTGATTTAATACATTATTGAATAGATTATGCAAACATCTTTTTCATGTTTCTCAGATGACGGATCTGCAGATCTATGAGAAGTACTGTCAGAACAAGCCTCGCTCCGAGTCTCTATGGAGACAGTGCTCTGACTGCGCTTTCTTCCAGGTCCTCTTACTTTACAAGACACTAGAGATGCTCTCAGACATTACATATAAGCACATATTTGTTTCTGTAATTTAAAGGGATCATATTATAGGGGATCATATATATACCTGATATACACCACCTATATGCAAACAAAAGTTTGGAGTCAGTATAATTTTTAAAAATATTTTTGGAAGTAGACTCTTATTCTCACCAAAGCTGTATTTATTTGATAAAAAATACAGTAGAAACAGTAATATTGTGAAATACTGTATTATTGCCATTTAAAAGTACTGTTTTCTGTTTTAATATATTTTAAAAAGTGATTTATTCTTGTGATGGCAAAGCTTAATTTTCAGCAGCCATTACTCCAGTCTTCAGTGTCACATGATCTTTCAGAAATCATTCTAATCATATTGATTTGGTGCTCAAAAAAATCGTATTATTATCAGTGTTGAAACTGTTGTGCTACTTAATATTTTTGTGGAAACCATGCTCCTTTTATCAGGATTCTTTGATAAATAGGAAGTTCTAAAGAACAGCATTCAATGTGCTCTTGAATCAACTGAATAAACGCATTAATTTCAGACCCCAAACTTTTGAACATTATTAATAATAATAATAATAACAATAATAATAATTGTAGTAATAATATTAATCTAAATATTAATTTAATAGACTATAATACTTAATATTTTAAAATAATAATAAATCACCATCTTAATTTATTTTATTTTTTGTGAGAAGTTGTCTGTAAGGACTGAAATAAACAGAGTTGATTGATTGATTAAAAAAAAAAAATCTAAATAAAGAATTTGTGTGTACTGTTTTCAGGAGTGTCAAAAGAAACTGGAACATAAGCTTGGTTTGGACTCATACCTACTCAAACCTGTGCAGAGAATAACCAAATACCAGCTCTTACTGAAGGTAAACTAGACCCAGATTACATGTGCAGATATATAACTCATATTTGCACCTCTCACTGATGTGTGTTTCTATCAGGAACTGCTGAAGTACAGTAAAGGCTGTGAGGGTGAGGATGACCTGCAGAAGGCGCTCTCATCTATTCTAGGCATCCTGAAAGCTGTAAATGACTCCATGCACCTTATCGCCATCACTGGATATGAAGTAAAGATGATGTTTACTCACACCATGAAATTTAATGTTCACTTTGAATTAAAATAGTTTCCAATAATGTAAGTCGCCTTTGGAGTAGTTGTTGACCTCTGACCTGTGTTTCCAGGGCAACCTCAGTGATCTGGGCCGTCTGATGATGCAGGGGTCGTTCAGCGTGTGGACGGAGCATAAGAAGGGTCACGTAAAGGTGAAAGACCTGGCTCGCTTCAAGCCCATGCAGAGACACCTGTTTCTACATGAGAAAGCTCTGCTCTTCTGTAAGAAACGAGAGGAGAACGGAGAGGGTTATGAGAAAGCTCCTTCATACAGCTTCAAACACTCACTTAGTGTAAGTACTGAATATTAAAGTAGTTCATTTTCATTTAGAATTTCTCACACATGGAAATCGGTCCGCTTCTTTAAGATGATGTGGTGGAGTGGTTAAAAATATAGGTTAGATATCAACAGGGAAGATTCATAATTTTTAGTTTAGTCTAACCCAGAAAATCAACAAATGCCTATGAAATCTGCATGTTTAATTTGTGTTTTGTCTTGTGTAAATTAAGTTCCATTCAAGGTAAACTGATATATTTGCATATAAATAAAGGACAGAGAATATCATATATATATATATATATATATATATATATAATATTCTGCTATTGCTGTATTGCTATGTATATATACTTTTTTTTTTCCTTTTTTTTTTTCCTCTGACAGATGAGTGCTGTAGGTATTACTGAAAACGCAAAAGGAGACAACAAAAAGTTTGAGATCTGGTGTAATTCTCGAGAGGAGGTGTATATTGTACAGGTATAAAAATTGTCCTTATTAAAAATATCCTATATTTAAATAGAATTGAATGTACATAATTTAAAGCAACACTTTATTGGTTTATTATAATCATATAATTTTTATGATATCATTTTATTGGTTATTTTCAGGCGTCGACACCAGAGATCAAAACTGCATGGGTGACTGAGATCCGGAAGGTTCTAACTGGACAACTAAAGGCCTACAGAGGTGAAATGAATTGATTTTTTTTTTTGAAAGAATTTAATATTTTTATTTAGCAAGGATTAAATTAATCAATAGTAACAGTTAAATGAACTTTTCCACGACATTCTAATTTATTGAGATGCACCTGTATATAATGTTACATTGTTACAAAAGCTGTTTTCAACATTGATAATAAGAAACCTTTCTTGAGCAGCAAATCAGCATATTAGAATGATTTCTGAAGGATCATGTGACACTGAAGACTGGAGTAATGATGCTGAAAATTCAACTTTGCATCACAGGAATAAATTACATTTTAAAACAAATTAAAATAGAAAAGTTATTTGAAAAATTTATTATTTTACAAGATTACTGTTTTAACTGTATTTTTGATCAAATAAGAGTTTTCAGAAACAATGAAAAAATTGTACCCTGGTCTTAAACCTTTGAACTTTAGTGTATATAGAAATTACACACTTATCAGTTTTGTTTATATAATGTTATATATGTTATGGTGTTTTTCAGAGGCGAGCCAGCAGAAGAGCTCAGATCAGTTAACTCCCACCAGCACCAGCCTAACCCTGAGCCCCTTCAAGACCAACCCAAAGACCCTCAAGAAAGGAGAAGAGAAGAAAACTGAACCGACAGCAGCAGATTCCAGTACAGCCACCTTACTTAAAAATAATGACAAGGTCAAAGGTCAGTCAGCCCTTCTCAGTATACACAAATATGGTCTCACGGTCTCACTACACACTCTATGGTCAAAAAATGTTCAAAGGCTGATTTTCTGATATTACACAGAACATATTTGAAATCAGTCAGTCAATGAAAACAACCCCAGACTAATGTTTCCCTAAATATGTCCCAAAATTCAGAATGCTGCTGTCTTTCCTCTTGCTGCTTAGACTGTGAATTTCTGTGATTGTCTTTGTAACCCCTGTGTTTCTTTTTCGTGACTAAACATGTAACGTCCTTCATTATGCCCCCTTCCTCTTTCTTTCTCTCGGTCTCTGTGGAGAATAGACGAGACTGTCACCAGTCCCACCACTGAGAGAGCTGCAGTGGCTAAAAAACGTTTTACACTGCAGGGCTTCAGTAACCTCAAGAGTCAAAAAGGTACAGCAGGAGGGCTCACAGCTTTACACGGTCACTGGCAATGCAACATATACATTTGAAACCGGGTGACTGCATACTGATGAAGCATTTCTAAAAACCATTATGATAAAAGAATGTTTAGCAGAACTTGATTTAAAACATTTAGTAAAAAATATATTCATTTAACTACAATACATTTAGCACATCTTAGCGGCACTGGATAAATTGTAAATCTTTAACTTGGAATATATACTAAAATTTGGCTTGAACCCCACTGCAGAGCTGATAGCGCCCTCTGGTGGTAAAAGCCTAACACTACCCATGGTCACTCTCTGCCCTCCAGGTATACTGTAGTCTCAGAATACACTACTCTAGTGTAAATCAGAAAGTCTAGATTAGCAGCATAGTTCAAGCTTGGTAATATTACAGTTTAGAACATTCACTACTTAAATCCTATTTACTGTGCATTAACCAGGTGTGAAACAACCAGGAACAAGAATTTGTTTACAATGAAACCGAAAATTCTAGCCATTTATTTACTTACTTGCCTACTCCCATAACTGTATATTTATTTAATATGTGGTTATGAGAGTGGGATTTTGGGCCAGTTCAATTTCCAAAAACCTTTATCACGTTTTATCGCATTGTAGATGGTTAAGGCACAGTGTAGGACTTTACCAGACATGTTGCCTTTTAGAGGCTTTCATCCTGTAGAAGAGACACTTTTTTTCTTTCTAATATTTAAGAATATTTCCTTTAACCCTATTATAGACTTTTTCTCTTTCTTCTTTCCTGATTTTTTGTCCTCTTATCCTTTTCTTTCTCACTCCTTGCTATGGCTGCCAGGATCATCCCCCCCTAGTCCTGACCACAAAACTAAAAGACATGAGATTAAGAGTGATCCTACACCGTTTGGCTTCAGAGGTACACTGTCCCCTAAAAACTCCCAGCTTTGCCTCCTCCAACATCAGCCATGACCAGTGTTCCAAATCATTTATTTTATCATATTATGTGGTTGCCAAATTTTGTTTCACCTCCATATATTAGTAATCAAAAACGTCTCAGGTTACTTATGTAACCATGGTTCCACGCTATGTCTAAGGCTATAATGCTGGAGTGGCTAGCAGTAAATCTGTAGCTGAGGGAGCAACATCCAGCTCTCAACGAGAGGGAGCTCAACCTACAGCATGTTCCAATGGTGGAACAGCTAGCAATTATTCAGCTGAGGGAGCAACACACCCAGTTCTCAATCCGAGAAGGGGGCTCGACCTGCAGCATGTTCCAAAGCTGGAACAGCTACTAATAATTTACTTAGCTGTAAATTATCTAAAATGCTTCTATATTAGGCATTTAAGGGATAGTTCACCCAAAAGATAATTCTGTCATAATTTATTCATCCTTATTTTGTCCCAAACCTGTATGAGTTTGGGACGATATTTTGAAGAATGTTGATAACCAAAGGGTTTCATTTCCCATTGACTTCCATTGTATTTTTTGTCCATGCAATGGAAGTCAATGGGAATTGGAACTCTTTAATTACCAACATTCTTTAATATATCTTCTGTTGTGTTCCACAGAAGAAAAAAAGAAACTCATACAGGTTTAGAACAACATGAAGGTGAATAAATGATGACAGAATTTTAATTTTTGGGTGGACTGTCCCTTTAAGCATTCCAAACAAACTGACTTTAGTGCTGTACACCCAACCAGTAAAAGCGATCTGTGGGGTGGTTGGTAGGTAAATCGATGGGAGTCTTTGAAATCTTATTGGCTGCCTCTCCCTTAGACACGGGTCCCCACATCACTCTTACCCGAGTGAGATGGCTGAGCGCTTCTAGTCTGTTGCAGACTAAAAGGAGAGGTAACTAGATGCGTGGTGTGGGAATGAACTTTGTCTTTATTGCTTTCTCACAGTGAACTTCCAAACAGACTGGCAAACACTAACCACAGGGTATGATGTTATTGCACTGTAATTGGTGGTTTACAGGATAAATCATGGTGCTAAAATGGCATCTCTTTAACATAACTGCTCAATAAATTACTACTGTCGATCTAAAATGCTCTTTACTGTTGGAGAATGTGAAACCAGCCCAGTTCATATCTTATAATTGTTACAGGAGAGAGAATGATCAGATAATCTCTTAAAGGAACAGTTCACTGAAAATGAATCATCTTTATTTACTCACACTCATGTTGTTTCAAATCTGTATGACTTTCTTCTGTGGAACACAAATGGAGAATTTTTCTACAATTGACTGGTTGCTGTTTTCCATGTATTTGCGCTGAATGAAGCATTCAAGCTTCAAAGATAAAGCGAAAGCGCCAAAAAAAAGGTGAGATTGGTGTCTTTCTCTCTGGTGAGATTTTGACTTGAGAATCATTGCAATCAGATCCTTGATTCAGTGAATTGAACTTGAGAACCAGTTCAGTCTGTTTCATGAACGAATCATTCCGACTGGTTTGTGAAGCAAATCAGTCACTTTGTTTGAAAAGATCCGACTCAAAAGAATGATTCATTTACAAAGTGGACTGATAACTACAATATTTCTCAAAGTCATAAGATTTTCAGTAAAATACGGAGTTTTTTGCATTTATATTATACTTTCTCACCCCTATTAAAATTTGAAAGATTCAGTTCCCATTTGTAGTAATTGCATGAAAAAGATTGCATTGAAAAGGCTTTTGTTTCCACAAAACAAAAAGTCATACAGGTTTGGAACAACATGAGGGTGAGTAAATGATGACGGAATTTTCATTTTTGGGTGAACTATTCCTTTAAATACTGTATTACTACTTTTGTACATTTATAAACCAGAACATGTCAATTTGTGTTTGGAAGTTTGGAAACACTTGCGTTTAACGCGGCATGAGCATCTGGTTTGGGTTCCTGTCTGCTGGTTTGCGGTGCTAGTTCTGGATTCACTTTTACGACTCTGAAACCACAGATCCCTTTCTACCAAACACTCTTCCAGGCTCCGTAATTATCCACTGATTCATATCTGAAAATGTTTATGTAGCTCTCCATAAACATGTTTTGTATGATTTGCGAATGTGTCATATGCCCTCTCCGCAAACTGTCATCATCGGAGTCATGGCTGTCTGAACATAAAACACAAACAGCTCTTCCTGTTAGCTCAGTGCCTGGAGCTGTTCCTCTTTTCAAGTGGATACGAGAGAAAGAGACACTGGATTTGTTTCAAAACTTAGTGTGCTGCCTACATAGGCATCATATGGTCACTCCCAATGCAAAGTCTCAGTTAAAACATTTATCCAAGATGGCGAATTGAGAGTAATGTTGACTAAATTGCAAAAAAAAAAAAATTATTTGAAGTTGTAAATAAAGATTACTGGAGTATGATTTACAAGAAAATACTATTTCACTCTTTCTACTACAAAGTTATACCTTTGTTTCAGTGTTCCTTTCTATTTCTTTCTAATTAATTTACTCTCAATATCTGAGTGAAAATTGTTTCTACAGCTATGTTTTTTAATGCTGTTATGTTGTTAGCTTAGCAACATGTAATGCTAAACTCTTTTGAAAACCCAAGAGTTTTACTTCAGGAACTGATGTGTTGATGTGGTGCATTATTGCTTGTGTAAATGTTTAGCACGCTACCTTAGAAAGAGTAATCTGTAGGCAGCAAAATAGCAAACTAGGGTTTGAAACAGAGCTGGTCTCTTTTTCACCTTCCACACACACACCATCTTTGTGGAGCACCACTTATCCCTCTCTTTCATTGTTTCACCATAATCCAAATGACACATTCGTTTCACTTGTCCTCTCTTCCACAAGGCTTCTCCAAGGCATCGCTGTCTGTGGATGCGTCTGAGGAGAACGACGGTTACTCGAGTGCCGAGGATCCCATGAACTCTGATCCTGAGGATGAGGGAGGGAGAAAACTGGTGAGTCATGGTGGCCCAGCGTCACGATTTCTTGTGTCCCATCCATGTTTGTTTGCAGAAATCTTTAGTTTGGCCACTGATGGTGTTTGTGTGTGCATGTAGTCTCCAGGCAGTTATGTGGTTGTTGCTGACCATGACAAAAGCGGACCACAGGAGCTGACGGTTAAGAGTGGAGACACAGTGCAGCTGGTGAGAGAGGGAGACGATGGACGCTGGTAAGATTCAGGATTATGTAAATACTATGACAATTCTGTCATCATTTACTCCTCCTCATGTTACACATTGTAAACCACTATGACTCAATAAGTAGATCATCCTTTTGTGGTTTTCAATAAATCAGCAATTGAAATCAATGGATCTTTTTTCTATTGAATCAACTAATTGAAATAAATGCTCAATCTAAACAATTATGACTGTCCTGTATCAGTGTATTAATTATATACTATTGTAGTTTTTATGAATGTTTTATTAACTTTTTATTTAATTTATTTTTGACATTTTTATTCGATTTATTTCAATTTTTCGTTTTAGTCGTAGTTAGTTTTTATTTCCAGTTAGTTATTATAGTGCTTAAACTGAAACTATTTAATTCACATGGTTAATTTAGTAATATACTGGATGAATTGACCATGATCAATCTTGTGATTCCAGAACTTTGTTCTTCAATAAAATCAATAATTATTGATGGGAAACAAACATTTTGAAGTTTGACGTTTTCGATTTTGTGTTTTTTTAGCATTTAAGTTAGTTTATATAGTTAGATTATTTTATTATATAAATTCTAATGTATACATTTTAATACTTGCAAGTCAAAGTTTGCTGAGGTTGACAACCTTTTTTTTTTTTTTTTGCCTACAAATTTTAAATATCAAGATCCATTCTGCCATTTTGAGTGTTGGACCCTGTTATGGATGACAAGTAAATTTCACTTGTACATTATTGTCTGGGCTCAGTTTTATGTTTTAAGATGACCAAATTAGAACCACATAACATCTTCTGTAAGCAGAGGCTGGTGGGATATTAATGTTTTTGTGCTGCTTCAGGTTTGTACGTAATCTGCGGACCAATAAGGAGGGCTGGGTCACTGCTGCAAACCTGCTCACTCTCATCGGAGAATCCAAATCTTCTCAATCTCTCTCCAGCTCAGGTAACACAACTTCCCGCTTTTCATCCACCACACAATAAATCCCTGTCATGAAATCTTCATTTTATGAATGAGTATTTTGGCTAAAATAAGTAGGTGTGTTTTCTCACAGAAGGTAGTGGATCTGGAAACCTCAGCACGTCCTCCAGCTGCAGTGAAACCTACACAAGCTTCTCAGACATCAAAGCCTGAAGCCGCTGCTCCACCGCCTTGTGGCGGCTCCTACACAGTGCACTTTCTACTGAAGCTCCTGGAGTCTTTGTACTGTATTTAACCTCATCAGCCGAGAAAGGAATTGACCTCTGCAGTCAATATGCACTATTCAGGATATATTTTATATAGAGCGTCACACTTTCTCAACCTTCTCTCCTTCATAAGAGAGAGAGAAAAAGTGTCTTCTGTTCCCCTTTCAAATTTTACTTTATTTTGAAAGTATCAGTGTGATGCTGTTTGTTTCACATCTGCATGCATTTCCTCAAAGATTAAAAGCGAAAAGGGCTCTTGGTCGAGTCTGCATTAACATCAGAGCAGCCTGCGCTTTTAAAAGTCTTTAAATATACATAAAAAGGACTCTCATTGAACTTTAATGTACGACCACATGAGCTTCCACTGGTTTTATTGATCTTGCATTGAGAATATCAGTGTCTTTTTGGAATGTCTGACTTTGTTGGCGTCTGAAGCTTCTGTCTGATTTGCTGTAGCAGCAAGACAATGAAATTATGTTTTATAGGATAAAGATTCTTGAGGTTATGCCCGGTGAAAAGTCCTGTTATTCACTGTATGTATTAATCTAAAACAGCTGTATAGTTTAAATTATTTCCTGTAAAAGATTTGTACAGATATTAACTTTTATCTCATGTTTTTCATTAAAACAGTATAAATATATATATATATATACATATTGTATATTATGACCACTATTGTTGTCATGAAAATTAAATGAAATGTATTTTGTTGTATTTGTGACTTCTGCACCATTTGTGTACAATTATTATAATTTTCCAGTAACAACATACCAATTGTGTTCGCATTTTATGTAATTTATTTTGTCACCACAGATTGTTTAATTTGGTTCTTTCAAAATGTAATGTCTGGAAAGCGATAATTGGCATGTAGTAACTATCATTCAGCTTTTGTAAGACTTATTTTAATGGTCAGAACCTTTTGTCAAATAAGTATTTCTTGATAAAGCTTGACAGAGTTAATCTATATCAATGTTCCTCAAATCAGCTGATTTATTCAAGGAATGAACTACCATGATTTCTGCCATTTTTGATGACCACAGCTTTTCTGTGCTTAAATGTTTTGTCCCCATAACTGCACTGTCTTTTTAACATGTTCAGCAATACAAAAAGTCATTGTTAATTTGTTTAAATTTTAAATGGCACATTGCTGCATGTTAGTCTTATCTCTCTGTATTTTCATTTGAAATTAAAATATTTTCCTGTATTAGACTCGTATCTGTGTATATGTGTAAATATGTATCTAAGAGGATGTATGAGATGAATTAATTTAAAGTGCTTGGGCTTAAATAAACTTCACTGAAACAATCTATCCTCATTTGCTGGCTCAGATTTGTCGAGGAAATGTCTACTGTTTATTCCTCCAAGTCTCTCTTTTTTCACATTTATTTGTATAGTGCTTTTCATGATACAAATCGTTGCAAAGCAGCTTCACAGAAAATGAAAGTTTCTACATTACATTTAGGAGAAGCTTATCAGTGGTGTCAAGGTGATGTCCATATGGCAGAAATGTACAGAAAAAAAAAATCATGTAGTTCGTTAATGATGTAATCAAACAGACGGTGAACACTATTAACAGCAATGAGTATATATTGTGATTGAACTTCTAGGAAAATTTGGTAGTTTTGTATGTTGGATCAGGGTTGGTGTCATCTGAGATTCTCTGAGGGTTGGCATCTTCTCTTCTCAGGTGTTCAGTCATCTCAGATCTTCGTAAGGGCTGGATTCAGACTGAAGCTTGTGTTATTGTTCCTAGTTACCTCAGGATTCCCATCCTGTGGCAGAAACAGAGAAGCAAATAGACAAAAATTAGCGTAGCTGCTGTTCTAACCAAGCAGAAAATTATAATGTGCATTTGATCAGATATAACTGGAGCACAAGGTTATGAGATACAGGCTAAAGAGATAATCTAGATTTAAAAAGAGAGAGAGAGAGTGTCTGAACCCCGAACATTATCAGGAAGGCTATTCCAGAGTTTGGGAGCCAAATGCAAAAAAACTCTACCTCCGTTAGTGGACTTTGCTATCCTAGGTACTACCAAAATACCAGAGTTTTGCGACCTTAGGGAGCGTGATGGATTGTAGTGTGACAGAAGACTGATTAGGTATGCAGGAGCTAAACCATTTAGGGCCTTATAAGTAAGTAGTAGCCTAACTGATATGGAACTTAATAGGTAACCAGTGAAGATATTGTAAAATTGGGGTAATATGATCATATTTTCGTGACCTGGTAAGGACTCTAGCAGCTGCATTTTGAACTGTTTATTGAAGATACAGGAGGACAACCACCTAGCAGTGCATTACAGTAGTCCAGTCTATAGGTCATGCATGAACTAGCTTTTCTGCATGTTTTAATCATATATTTATATTGTACTCCAAGAAATCACCATATTGTATAATATTTTTATACTAATAATATTAGTAATAATAATATTTTTTTCCATCAATGAAATTAGTTTCTATTTAACCAGTACAAACTGTACAGATTTCATGCAACCCCCACCACAGATCGTTTGGAGTTTGTCGGTGACTCAGAGTCTCTGTGCTTCAGCGACACACTGCGCACACGCAGATTTTGGCTGTGACAGTGTCGTTCAATAGTTCAGGCAGGTATGTGACGCGATAGTTTAAAACGTCGTGATTCAGAATCAAGAGGCATGCACTTATTTTAGCCTGTATCTCTTCATAATACAGTCTGAACACATCCACATCCGGGTAACACGACGCCTCACGCCTCGCCTCAGTGAGGGAGGAAGCGCCAATCGCCGCACGGCATCTGACCTGAGATCAGCTCGCGCATCACAGACCAAACCGCCACTGACGGCCGCAGAACCGATCCCAGATCCGTTTTTAACCGCGGAAAGCCACTCGACAGGGAGTTTGTTACAAACCCATCATGTCTTTTGCAGATATGCGCGTTTGAGTCACAGTCAGTGTTTAATTCGCTTATACACACATTCCGCTGACGTTTAGCCCAGCGCGCGCGCACACACACACACAGTCTGCTGGCGTGATCTGGACGGCTGCTCGCGAGCGCACGCACACACACAGAACCAAAGCAGCAGCAGAAGACGCAGTTACATCGCAGCACTGTAAGTATTCAACATTTCACACATTACAGAAACGTTCGGTTGGTATCAAATAAAACGTCGAACTGGCGTAAACCCCAACATTGAGCTCACAGGCTACTTCTACGTGTCTTTTATTTTGGTGTCGCACGAGAATAAGCTAAACGTACGCGCAATTTTCCGCATGTCGGGCTTGTTTTTGGTAACAGGACTGACAAACCGAGAGAGTGTATGTGAGTGTTTGAGCCGCCAGCGTCTGAACGGTTTCATTGTTCCGTTCTGTTGGACTGTGACGTTCTGTTCGCGTGTTACATTGTAAGCAGCTCGCTCGGTGTCACGCTGTAATTCTGCTGCTGCTGTTTGTGTTGAATTGACTGAACGGGCCTGAAACAGATCACACTACTGCGAAGCCCGTTTACTCAGTTCAACACATGCGGATCATGCACTGGGGAGGGCCCGTTCACTCAATTCAACATGCATTTCAGCACGATTCTACATAACACCAACTCTGTCAGATGGTTCCCTATAGTCCTGATAGAGAGCTTTTAGAACTTCTGTCACACAAATCTGACGACTGATGTTAAAAATGACATATGTTTAACCTTACTTTTTGTAATGTGGTTTGTAATGGAATAATGTGGAGTCCAAAGCAATTTCCACAAATCATTTTTAATACAAAAAAAGTTTTTGTTTGAGAGAACTATTACAACAAATCAAAATTAATTACATAATTTATTGATTATCTGTTTATTAAGAGATATTAAATTCATTTTCTTACTTTTAATAAAACTTTTATATTATGTTATATTATAACTATTACATTTATTATACTTAATCACATGTATTATATTTTTTCTATGAATTTGGCAATTTTCTACTCTATTCCAGTGCAATAATATTGTTTTAATTACCAATAATATCACTGCCTTCATGTTGTATAGTAATTGTCTTGACAAATAGATGATTAAATGAATAATTGTATATTATTTGGAGTAATTCTAACTGGTTTCTCATCACCATCTGTCTCTTACAAGGGTTTCTCTGTTGTATGAATTATGTAGTCTATGTGCTACAGAGAGTTATTCCATTTCATCATTTTGTTTTGTAGTTTTGCCGCACTGGGGTGTTGAAGGTGGTATTTACAGATAGTAAACAAAGGTGGAGCTTCTATTTTGTTCTGACGAGGACTATGAAATTCCCAACACTGTCACACAGCAAACAGAAGACCTGTTCACTCACTGCTAAATAAATGTGGTCATGTGACATTCCTCAGCGATGGGCCTTTTGATGGTTAAGGTGATATTGTGATAGTAAATGTGGGTGAAGTGAGGGTGGCATACATTGCTGGAGATAAGTTATGACTTTGTCATGACTGAGGTGAGTCAGGTCTTGGTTTTATTGCTGGCAGTGTTTGCATAGTGAATTACTGTAAGTTATTCCCAGTCTTTAAACACACCTAGATTGCAGAGTAGACGAAGACTGGTATGATTAGTAAATTCAAAACACTTTAGAATAGAGGTTGAGCGGTAGTGGATTTTACCGATAGCTAGGTTGGACCACACTGGTCGATACCGATTAATCAACCGATCGTTTTTAAAATAGATACTGAACGAAAACTAAAATAGTGCTTTACTTTAAAAAAAAAAAAAAACAGGACTGAACCATACTTTACATAAATAAAAATATTAATATTAAATATTAATTATGTATTGATCATTAAAGTTAGTTCATAGTTCATTAATGTTACAGAAGCAACTTCATCATTTAAAAATGAATTTGGTAGATGTTGAAATGATATGTAATCTACACATATGTAATCATACAATTTGATATTGTATGTATACTCTCACACTTTAATTGCTTCTATTCTAGAACACGTGATGATTATCTAATCAAAATAACAAAATATGGCAGTCGCACACTGGGCAAAAAGCGCAGCGCCGCGTCTGGGAGAACTCGCAGGTATCAGGGATCACACACACACACCAGATGTGTCACATTCAGATTATGCCGCGGCCTAAAACAGTTTATTTAATCACCAAACGGGCAAAAGTTCACTTCAGGAATGATCAAACAAGCGGCATATATGAGTTTGAAGTTCAGTGTTTAAAAAAAAAAAAAAAAAAAAGAGCAAAACTTGCGTGTGTTTTGGTCACATTGTTTTAACCATTTATGGTGCTGCTAATGTTCGCGTCCTCTTAGCCTTGATAGCAAACATACTGCTGTTCTTTCTCCACTAGTGCAGCATCTAGTCAACAAATTAATTACTTAGTAATGATATGATAATAATCAATAGTAATAAATGTAAATGATATGAAAACATGCACCATAATATAATGTGTACACACCGTTTAGTTGATGTTTTAAATCCGCGCATCTGAAGTGTCCCTCTCTTTGCAGCGCACAGTGGCACGTGTCAAAACAAACAGCACGTGGTGTCAGTGATTCGCCTCTAGAGGCCGCTCTCGTACTGTATAATGACAGCAGATCTTCTCAGCCGCTCCAGCAACGGACGCAACCCGAAAAAACTGTCGGCATGGATTTTTGCCGATAGTTCCAGCAATCAACTATCAGTGCCGATTAATCGGCAAAAACGGTACATCGGTCGATCCCTACTTAGAATATTTATTTTAAAAAACAAACATTTTATCAAACTAGAAATGCTTTATGCAATCATTAATTGTAAGGTGGTAATAATATTAGATACAGTTGTGGTCAGAATTATTGGCACCCTTGGTAAATATAATTAAAGAAGGCTGTGAAAATAAATCTGCATTAATCATTTTGATCTTTTATTTAAAAAAATTCACATATCTAACCTTTCATTTAACTAAAACAATTGAAAATGGGGGAAAATCTCATTAAGAAATAAATGTTTTTCTCAAATACACGTTGGACACATGCAGATTTATTTTCACAGCCTTCTTTGATCATATTTACCAAGGGTGCCAATAATTCTGACCACAACTGTAAGTTGTGTAAACGCAGCTCTAATATGAAGGGAATCTGATCAAAGAGCAGCTGCTGACAGGTGGAGGAACAGGAAATTTCCAACAGGAGCAGTGGACTTTAGGACTCTCTCTCTCTCTCTCTCTCTCTCTCTCTCTCTCTCTCTCTCTCTCACACACACACACACGCAC
>NW_015542366.1:601657-666795 GCF_001515605.1 Sinocyclocheilus anshuiensis | reverse complement strand
GATATTTCCCCCCATTTTAAATTCTTATTATCCAATGAAAGGTTAGATTTTTGTGAATTTTTTAAATAAAAGATCAAAATGATTAACAATGCAGATTTATTTTCACAGCCTTCTTTGATCATATTTACCAAGGGTGCCAATAATTCTGACCACAACTGTAAGTTGTGTAAACGCAGCTCTAATATGAAGGGAATCTGATCAAAGAGCAGCTGCTGACAGGTGGAGGAACAGGAAATTTCCAACAGGAGCAGTGGACTTTAGGACTCTCTCTCTCTCTCTCTCTCTCTCTCTCTCTCTCTCTCTCTCTCTCTCTCTCTCTCTCTCTCTCTCTCTCTCTCTCTCTCTCTCTCTCTCTCTCTCTCTCTCTCTCTCTCTCTCTCTCTCTCTCTCTCTCTCTCTCTCTCACACACACACACACGCACACACACACACACTGCTTAGGTTCTTAGATCACAGGATTACCAGTCACAAGTCTCACTAGGTTCTCTTGGAAAAACATTGAATATTCCCCTCATTATGTGGTTTAAAATTTCCTCTGACAATTCATTCTGGTGTCAACCCTGTCAAAATGGCTTTGTTTACGAACAGATTTCATTGAATCAAATTGAGAATAATTGAATTTAAATAATATGTTGAATAAAATGAGTTATTTCAAGTGGAAGTAAAAAAAATATATATATATTTTATTATTGGTGATATGTAATTTATTAAGTAGTAAAGTATGTAGTTAAATATATATTTTTTGTCTTGAATTTACATAATTAAAACCAACTACTAATTTCAGATTATTACTGTCCTTAATTATTATTGGTGATATGTAATTAAAAATGTTCGAGTATTGCTATTTATTATCAACTATATAAACTAACTTCACAAGTTTCATTTGTGACTGCACAGATGGAGCAAGATAATTTATTTGATTTGTCCTCTTTCATGGACAAGTACTTACTTCAATGTAAATGCGTTTAAATTCCTCATATTCTTCAATCTCTTAACCTTTCGCAAAAGAGTTTTGCATCTCGCTGGGTCTCTTGCGAGAAGTGATTCACACTTACTCTGTGTTGCAAAGGCATGTGATTGGCTGTTCACCACTGATGTCACACATTCATGTGCACGCGCTCCACAAACTCTGGATCAAAGCCTGAGTTGACAAAGAAAGTTGATAATCAGCATCATGGTACCAACTAAGCCGGATAGGTGTGGTTTGGTTTTGTCTACTCGAAACTAATCATGTAACTCTGAATTTGTTCAACTACCATCATGGTACAGATAGGCCTGTCACAATAATTAAAGGGGTCATATGATGCGATTTCAAGTTTTCCTTGACAGTCAGCACGGTACAACTCTCTCTCCAAGATGATATATTCCCATTATAATACTTGATGTGTAGATAAAGGTCTGGGGATTCGCATAAAATGACATTTTGCTGGAGTTCATTGCTCTCTCATTTCTCTTCTCTTTGTTTGTACCGTGTGGAGTGCAGCGCGCTGTGACTTATGTTGCTTCAAGCACATCATTCTGCACCCTAGATGTGCATAAGTTCTGCGACTCCATGTTGCTTGATGTGCATAAGAGCTTTGTGCCGCTCTGTTTGAAGCGTTTCACAGAAAGATTATTAGAAGCTTTTATTTTTCTCATGATTTCTATCTTATTTTCATGAATGTATTTTGTAAGAATACAAATAGTTAACAGAATAAACATGTTTCAATTGTATAATGTGCACCAAATATTTTTTTCAAGATATTGTTTTTGCTACAAAATTATACAGTCAGCTAGTTTAATTTCATAGCTTATATATTTTTATTCAAATGTAGTTTTTCTCTGTAATGAGGAAGTGAGTATTTAGTGGATTGTTTAACAAAGGGTTTAAAAAAAGAGTGATCATTAGTTCCACAAACACAGTATTGATATTCTGTAGGGGTGTAGAAAAAAAATAGCGCTGGTGTTGGATCGGTATTGGCCGATTCTTAGAATTTGGAATTCTCTATGTAATCTTACACTGCAAAATAATAACTCAAAAAAGATTAAAAGGTAATTATTCATAATTATTTACTGAACCCTTAAATTAATCACAATTATATAATGAAAGCCATAAAAAACAGACAATTAATCGTGTCAATCGGCATAATCGACAAAGCCCTAAAACAGACAATTAATCGTCAGCCAAATTTCATAATCGTGACAGCCCTAGGTACAGGCCCGTCGTCTTTTGTCTCAGTTTTTTGCTGTCAGAACTGAAGAGGGCAATCAAAGCCATTGACCCGTAGGGCTGCACAATTAATCGAATTTCTAATCGCGATTACAATTACGGATGCCACAATTATGTAATCATTCAAAACGGCAAGTAATCGTTCAAAGTCCACTTATGTTATTCTGCGTGCTTACTTTTACTTTACTTTTACTTTTAGTCATTTAGCAGACGCTTTTATCCAAAGCGACTTACAAATACGAAAAAGTAATTAAAACTAAAAGCTAAAGCTTAAGATGTGTTTTTTCTTTCTACAGGTTATCTTAAGGGTTTTTCCATTGTTTTAATTTTATTTTTAGTATAACATTATAATACCATTCATATTTTTACTTTTTGTATTTAAAGAAGAAACCAATCCAATGTATAGTTGACATTTGAGGCTTGATACTATAGAAAAGCAATAAAAGGTTTTCAGTTAGTGTTTTCAGCTTGTTTATTTTCATATAAAAATATTGCATGCAGTTGCTTCAAAAAATAATATAAACATCATTCAGTGTAAATTATGATAATCATAATTAATAATCGCAATTACAATTTCAAGGGAATAATCAACAATTATGATTTTTGACATAATCATGCAGCCCTATTGAACCGTGTCCTTTTCTTTTTTAAATTTACACCAGGTTCTAAAGTCTACGGCCGCTACCATGCCACTATTTGGTAAACCTCACAAGAACCCCACAGAAATTGTGAAGACCCTGAGGGACAACCTCTCCATCCTGGTCAAGCAGGACAAGAAGACAGAGAAGGTATGAGTTTGAGAGCAGTCCCTGGGGGTATTACAAGTGAATTACACTTGCAGATAATACTTGTTTCACTATTGAAATTATATCAGGTAACAGTGCAAACATGGCAACAAAAAAAAAAAAGTGTGCTGAGCACTATTGGTGAGGAGAAAATGCCATCTTGCAGGCTGGTTCTGATTGCTTGCTTTTTAAAGGATGCAGCAGATTGCTGCAATCTGGTATACTTTACAGGGACTGTACAGCATCAGTCTATTACTTTAATAAGCTTAATTTACTTCAAATTAGGCATGTTTACGCTGAAAAGAATGACAAGAGTTTAGCACAGTGCTGTTCCAGTGCATTTAGCGCCTACTTAAGATGGATTACAGGTGTTTTTACACTGAAATACATTGCACAAATGTGGCACAAAGGTTTAGTGAATTTGTTTACCCCTCTGTGTTTACCTTGGTCCGACTATTTTTTTTCTCCCTTCTTTTTCCACTCTTGTCTCAGAATTTTATTCAATTAAATTCCAGCATTAATCCCAGTTGTTCCAGAAACTCTCAGTTGATTGCATAATGAATTTGGCTATTGAGTGATGATGCTCAAGTTTCCTAGATCTCTCTACAGCTTTACCCTAAGACACATATGTTGACGGATTAAAGTGTTCACACTGCACACGGTTGCTGTCCGGCAGTGTGTTCCATGAGCGGTGCATCTGCAGCAGTGCAGCGATTGTTTCCACACCGAGTTTGCTGTTATGCACGTGCTGAATTAAAGTGACAGCGCATTGTTTGTGGTAAATATGAACATGGATTGACACGAAAATGCAATAATTACACCATAAATGCATATAATTAAAGTCTACTGTGTTTCACAGTAGGGCTGCACAATTAATCGAATTTCTAATCGCGATTACAATTACGGATGCCACAATTATGTAATCATTCAAAACGGCAAGTAATCGTTCAAAGTCCACTTATGTTATTCTGCGTGCTTACTTTTACTTTACTTTTACTTTTAGTCATTTAGCAGACGCTTTTATCCAAAGCGACTTACAAATACGAAAAAGTAATTAAAACTAAAAGCTAAAGCTTAAGATGTGTTTTTTCTTTCTACAGGTTATCTTAAGGGTTTTTCCATTGTTTTAATTTTATTTTTAGTATAACATTATAATACCATTCATATTTTTACTTTTTGTATTTAAAGAAGAAACCAATCCAATGTATAGTTGACATTTGAGGCTTGATACTATAGAAAAGCAATAAAAGGTTTTCAGTTAGTGTTTTCAGCTTGTTTATTTTCATATAAAAATATTGCATGCAGTTGCTTCAAAAAATAATATAAACATCATTCAGTGTAAATTATGATAATCATAATTAATAATCGCAATTACAATTTCAAGGGAATAATCAACAATTATGATTTTTGACATAATCATGCAGCCCTATTGAACCGTGTCCTTTTCTTTTTTAAATTTACACCAGGTTCTAAAGTCTACGGCCGCTACCATGCCACTATTTGGTAAACCTCACAAGAACCCCACAGAAATTGTGAAGACCCTGAGGGACAACCTCTCCATCCTGGTCAAGCAGGACAAGAAGACAGAGAAGGTATGAGTTTGAGAGCAGTCCCTGGGGGTATTACAAGTGAATTACACTTGCAGATAATACTTGTTTCACTATTGAAATTATATCAGGTAACAGTGCAAACATGGCAACAAAAAAAAAAAAGTGTGCTGAGCACTATTGGTGAGGAGAAAATGCCATCTTGCAGGCTGGTTCTGATTGCTTGCTTTTTAAAGGATGCAGCAGATTGCTGCAATCTGGTATACTTTACAGGGACTGTACAGCATCAGTCTATTACTTTAATAAGCTTAATTTACTTCAAATTAGGCATGTTTACGCTGAAAAGAATGACAAGAGTTTAGCACAGTGCTGTTCCAGTGCATTTAGCGCCTACTTAAGATGGATTACAGGTGTTTTTACACTGAAATACATTGCACAAATGTGGCACAAAGGTTTAGTGAATTTGTTTACCCCTCTGTGTTTACCTTGGTCCGACTATTTTTTTTCTCCCTTCTTTTTCCACTCTTGTCTCAGAATTTTATTCAATTAAATTCCAGCATTAATCCCAGTTGTTCCAGAAACTCTCAGTTGATTGCATAATGAATTTGGCTATTGAGTGATGATGCTCAAGTTTCCTAGATCTCTCTACAGCTTTACCCTAAGACACATTATAGCTCTTTTCAATCACAACATCAGGGTTATCCTCTAAATCAGGCTGTTTTCCACTGCTGTTTTTTCCCAGTGTGGTTTTGCATTTTTCATTTGCTTTTTCAGAGAAACAGGCCTGGCCCCAGGCAAATCAGTGTTTTAAACCAGTGCAGAAAATCAGATGGAGAATTTGATTCAGCAGTGGACATGAATAATCTTATACTATAGTAGAATGTGCTCAGAATGTGGATATGCATTTTGTATGACTTCAGTTGTGCTTCACCACACTTGTTTTTTTTTTTTAAAGGGGTCATATGATGCGATTTCAATTTTTCCTTTCTCTTTGAAGTGTTACAAGCTCCTGTGGATCGCCGGATCGGCTTTCACCGTGGACGAAGCGGAGTCCAGCCCGGGGTCGTCACATTTGACCGCTCCTTCGTCAAATCCACCGGCTGCGCCGTTCTCAAGCCCGCCCTCCGTTCCTCACTCTAGCCCGCAGTGTGTGACGCTGTGTATTTCGTTCCTTCCAAAAGAGAACTAGAAATCAGTGGTTAAGTTGTATTTACAAAAGGGGCATAGAGGAGAAACAATAATGTACAGTATGTGGAAAATAATGTGGTTTTTTTTACCTTAAACCGCATAAACACATTTCATTACACCAAATACACAAAATAATGTTCTTTTTAGCAACATCATATGACCCCTTTAATTATCTGCTGTTTAGGGCAGAGTGGGACGGAAATGTCTGTGAATGACCTTTGGCAGTTTTGTGAGCAGTGCCCACCAGACTAACGTGGACATGCAGTCTGAAACTGAGATTAGCATCTGAGAAAATAAGACATTTAATCAGAACTCCTCTTTTGATGACTTAGATAAATGATCACTGATGTTTGTTTGGTATTTTTCTTGTTGAATGGCAGTTGGTTATGTTAGTTATTTTAATGTCATTGATATACTGTTTGTTAATATATAGTTTGTTAATATTTTTAATTTGATTGTATTTTAACATTTTCAGTTTTCACTTTGTTAATTTTTTTTTTTTTTTTGTCTTTTAAAAAAAATATATCTCTGTGTAGTTTATTTATTAGTTTTATTTAGGTCTAGTTATTTTAGTACTTCAAATTAAACTAAATGAAAATGTGAAATGTTACTTTAGCACCTAACGAGATAAAATAATTTGACTTATTGATTATTTTGTATTTTTTGAGTTTTGTATTTTTATTGTAGTTAATGTTTATATTATTTCAAGTAAATAATTTTTTTAATGGTTTTATTTTTAACTATAACAGAAGATTGACACTGGCTCTCAGCTATGCAGTTAAGCTAAAAGCTAACAAAAGTAACCAAGCATATTCTTTAGTCTTCCACCTTCGATATTTCCACCTATATGAAGCCAGACCTAGGTATATCATAGGTATAAAATCCCATTTGGAGAACTTGGACATTAATATGGACATCATAACATTGACACATCTGTGCCCTATATTGCCTTGGAATATTAAAAAAACAACTATTATGATGCACCTGCCTCAGTATAAAAAAAAAAAAGCTAAGTTATTCGAATGATTATCAGCAGGAATTCTTGAATATAAGGTGCAGCTTGCTTACCATCTCATGTACCAGTGTACACAGATGGATCAAAGACAGATGGACATGTATCTGCTGCAGTAGCGATTGATTCCAAACGTTTTGGCAAGAGTATCCCTGGACAAAGCTCAGTTTTGACAGCTGAAGCTTATGCTTTACTTTTAGCTCTATAACAAATAGAAAAGGAACAACAACGTCATTTTTTAATTTGCACAGATTCTATGTCCTGCATACAAGCACTTCAGCATCCTACAATTGTTAGCATACTAGAAAAAGTAGATTCTTTGAAGAAACAAAATTTTAACATTATTTTTTTGTTGGATACCTGGCCATATGGGATTGGTTGGCAATGAACAGGCAGATAAAGTGGCTTCAGTTGGAAATAACAATGTAATATCCCAGTATCTGATGTAAAATCTATATTGAATCTGTGCATTAATAATAAATGGCGAATGGAATGAATGCATACAACAAACTATATGAGGTGAATCCAGTAGTAAATGAAAAAAGTTATTACTGTTTTGAAAATACATATGACCAGGTTGATGTCGAATTGGACATTCATGACTCACTCATATTTAGTGAAAGGGGAAAAGAAAAATGTTTGTGACTTTAATAGAATGTCCAATTTTTAACATTTTTACTCAGAAAAGAATTTTAGTATGTTTATAAACTGAAAGATTCTATATGATTTTTATCAGTACTATTGTTGTTACTTGTATGTTATGTGCAGCATTAATGCCATATGCTCTGAACACACACGTGTGGAAATGTATTGAGTTATCACCATGTTTTGTAGTGATTAAAGTGATTTTTGTGTGTTTAACAGGCTTCAGAGGAGGCGTCGAAATGTCTGGTGGCGATGAAGGAGATCCTGTACGGCACTAACGACAAGGAGCCACACACAGAAACGGTGGCACAACTGGCCCAAGAGCTCTACAACAGCGGCCTGCTCATCTCACTGGTGGAAAACCTGCAGGTCATCGATTTTGAGGCGAGGATACTGCTTGTTCTCTTTTATTTATGATTGTAATAATTGGTATAATAACATTGTCTATGTGTGTTCACAGGGTAAAAAGGACGTTTGTCAGATCTTCAACAACATCCTGCGCAGGCAGATCGGGACCCGCAGCCCAACGGTGGAATATTTCTGCTCTCATCAGGAAGTTCTTTTCATCTTACTCAAAGGGTGAGAGATGATGGGTATTTTTGAAACGTAGCACATAATCATGTTGCTGGATCTAAAATCGAGATCAGAATTTCAAGCATGGAATAGATCCAAAATCATGAAGTTCTGTTTTCCTGAACATGGCTTCTGTTAAACATTAACGTGACATTTCTGCTGTGGTGCTGTGGCAGGTATGAGACCCCTCAGGTGGCATTGAATTGTGGGATTATGCTGCGTGAGTGCATCCGGCATGAACCTCTCGCCAAAATCGTCCTCCACTCTGAACACTTTAAAGATTTCTTCGGCTACGTGGAGATGTCCACAGGTAAATTGCTTTTTTTTTTTTTTTTTTTGCGCAGGACCTGCTCACAAGACACAAGGTTCTGGTGGCGGAATTTTTAGAACAGAACTATGATGCGGTAATATATACATTTTTTGGGGTTGTTTATTTTTATCATGGAATTCTGGAAAACTGACATTTTTAAATGGTTGTCACTGATCTTGCAGGTTTTTGATAACTATGAGAAACTGCTTCACTCTGAGAACTACGTGACCAAGAGACAGTCTTTGAAGGTGTGTGTTGTAACATCTGATTTTTGTCTTCTGGAGCCTGTCCTGTCATTAACATCACGTGTTTGTGTGTTATGTGACAGCTGCTGAGTGAACTGCTCCTGGACAGACACAATTTCACAGTCATGACACGGTACATCAGTAAACCAGAGAACCTGAAGCTCATGATGAACCTCCTGAGAGACAAGAGCCCCAACATTCAGTTTGAGGCTTTCCATGTCTTTAAGGTACACCTGACTTTTTCAGAAATTGTGGAACTTTTTTTTGACTACTTCACCTTGCATGAAAAACAGAGTCACACTGTCAAGCTCCAAAACGATAAAAGTACTATAAAAGTATCAAAATTGTGGTTTATATGGCTTTTGGATTATATTTTCAAATCTTATAAAGACCATATGTGACCTTGGACCACAAAACCAGTCATAATGGTCAATTTTTTGAAATTGAGATTTATATATCATCTGAAAGCTGAATAAATAAGCTTTCCATTGATGTATGGTTTGTTAGGATAGGACAATATTTAGCAGAGATTTGAACTGAACTCTGGCAGAACTATTTGACAATCTGGAATCTGAGGGTGAAAATCAAAATACTGAGAAAATCGCCTTTAAAGTTGTCCATATGAAGTTCTTAGCAATGCATATTACTAATCAAAAATTAAGTTTTGATATATTTACAGTAGGAAATTTACAAAATATCTTCATGGAACATGATCTTTGCTTAATATCCTAATGATTTTTGGCATAAAAGAAAAATCGATTTTTTTTTTTACCCATACAATGTATTTTTGGCTATTGCTACAAATATACCCCAGTGACTTGAGACTGGTTTTGTGGTCCAGGGTCACATATGATAGCACTGCATGAGAAACAGACTGAAATATAAGGAAATAAAAAATTAACATACTGAGGAAAACAATCTCTTAACTTCTGTTTCCTTTTTTTTTGTGCATTTCCTCAGGTGTTTGTAGCCAATCCAAATAAAACACAGCCCATCGTAGACATTCTATTGAAGAACCAAACGAAACTCATCGACTTCCTTAGCAACTTTCAGAAGGATCGCACGGACGACGAGCAGTTTAACGATGAAAAGACGTACCTCGTCAAACAAATACGAGACCTAAAGAAGCCAGCCTCCTAAACTTTAGCTACTGCAGTATTAGGAAAAAAATGTAAAAAACATATTAACAATAATAATTCTATTTAAAATCTTGAAAAATTTATTTTCTTAGTTCTGAGGCTTACAAAAGAAGGTTCCTGATCTTTGCTGTTCTCTGTTCTTATTTGCTTTTCATTTTCCTTTTATGTTTTATTTTATAGCGAACTCTCGTGCCATGATAGGATGTTTTAAAAGTAGCAATCAGCCAGTTTGCGTTACAGGAAAAACCGTCTTAAGAACATCAAGACACCTTGCGGATGAGGAAGTACAGGTAAACTTTCATTTTCCCGAGGCTGGACATTCTACGTTTTCCGTGGCATCAACAGCGCCACAACACGGCAGTTTTGCTCTGCTAGAAGAGATTGTGTTATTTGGATATTGCTGGAAAAGAGGTGAAATTCCCAAAAGATTAATTATGAGCTGTTGATTTTCTCTTGATGACTTGGTAACTGCACTAATCTTCATTCTTGCATTCCTCCTTTGTCAACGTTTCATGGCTTTTCTCTGGCATCAGCATCCGCTTTTATTTCATTAGCCCGTGCTTTATTCAGAACACTACAAACCTGATGATTTCCTCCCTGTTCGCTTTATTCTGTTTGTATTTTATAAGAATTATTTAGAAGGATGAATTCACTTATCAGTATTTTAATTGTTTATCTGAGCTGAAACAGAAGAGCATCTGTGGGTCTTCGTGTACATTCTGAGTTGCTGCCAGGCCGTTTTTCTGATCAGAAAGCATCACTATTTTGTTTTGCATATTTTTATTTGATGTTTACCTATGTTTAAAACAGACAAAAGCTGATTTTACTCTTAAGGCGGTTGCCATTTTAGAAGAATCTTGCTAAATCAACTTTGGCATTAAGTGAACCGTGTATATTCCAACTCGTAGATCAGTGAGGTATAGCTATAGTGCTGTGGTATTACTATTGTTTGCTCTATACTATAGTAACATTAGTGCTATAGTATTTGTTAACTTTAGTACATCATACTAAAGTACTTATACTGTAGTGCAGCTGTAGTATAATATTCATTTCTATACTATAGTATACCTTTTACTGCAGTATGTATTTTGTGCTATAACCCATCATTCATCTGTTTATGCTGATTTTGACAGAAGTAGATTGTTGCATAGCTGAAAAACAAGATGAAATGAGGACACAAATGTACAAACAGGTGCCTTTTGTTCGAGTTGTTAATTTACTCTTTTGCTCTTTTATTTGTGAAGACATTTTGGAAGGGGGAGCTTAATTTATTTTTTTTGTTTGTTTTTAATATGTTCTCATTGAGCATATTTAGCTTGATTAAGCAATGAACCTCTTTAACTCACTATATGAGTTATGCTGTTGAAGAAAATCCATTAAATTTCATTCTTTTTTCCCTCTACAGTTGATTGATTGTTTTATTACGATCGTCTTTAGGATTATAGGATGAAATATGCTTTGGTGGTTTACACCATCACTCACAGTGTGAAGCAAATCCATTTATACTCCAAGGCAACTATTTTCAAATTATTTTCATGAAGCCAAATTTATTAAATATATTTGTCAGCAGGTACATTGAAGTTGCCAAACCATGTTTTCAAAATTAATTTAAATTTTTCCTACTACATATTCAGGTGTAGTTTCCATATGAAATTCAACCAACTGAAGCGGTTTTTTTTTTTCAAAGAAAAAAAAAACATTGGGCATCGTATATACTGTACACTGTAAATTTAGAACTAATCTAAATGGTAATATATTTTGTGTGAACATGTAATGGACAGTTCTGCTTATCCCTTCAATTTTATACATTTAAAAACTGTTGTGTGCAATTTTAAAACCTTTCAACCCAAATCCCATTTCTAAAATGCATATAATTAAACTTTTAATAGGATGTACTGGTAAACTGATAAACAAAGCATAAAACATTTTCCCTCTTTTATGCTGTATTGTAATGATAAGGTAATGTTGATTCGAATCATGCTGCATGAGTATGGCAGGTTAAATAAAGTTCTTCACCAGGAACTGAAAGAGTCACATTTGAACATCATCTGTTGCTGTCATAATGGCAGGAGAGCAGCTTTCAAAATGACTTCTATGATCTCAGTCTCTTATTGCACTGAAAATGAGTTTCCTCTGCTTTTCGTTTCATGTAGCCATCTGCAAAAAAAATAAAATAATAATTCATAACGGGTGTACAGGGGTAGATGGCATGAAATACTTTTTGGGATGTTGTCCTGCAGTGTCACATGCTGTATTCCATCTAATTATATTATTCTTGCAGCTTTTATGAACTAAGACTTGAATATTTGAACATATAGTAAGTATATTTTAATATAATTTTAAAATTTCATTTGTCATTGCCTAGTACAGGACCATTTAAATCCAAGTATTACATTCAATGAGCTACTGAAGGAAAAATGGAGACAACATGGTGACCAGTCACAGTGACCTTACATTTTATACTTTCACTTATACATTTTAACCTAAAAAAACATAAATACCCACAAATCTGAACTACAACACTAATTAAAGACTTTACTAATGAAAAAAAGATTTTTGGTACTAATAAACAATGGGTTCAGAAAGGTAGATGCTTTTCCCCATCCAGTTACTGAGAAACTTTGATAATTTTTTTTTTTTATCGAGACAAAAACACTTACTTGCTGTGGGCGGAGCATCTTGTTCTGACATATGTCTAGCAGAAGATTTCTGTTGCCACTGAAAAAAATATTTTTTGAGTACATTTTCAAGTAAAGTTTATTTCTATAATATATATTATATATTTATATATATTAGTTTCATTTTTTTTAATCATAAATGTAAAAAAAACTGTTGTAATAAAGTATTTTCATTTAAGTTCATAATTTATCATCATCATAATTTAATGATTTACGGTGCACTTACAATGAATTTCTGGACGCCGTTGAGTTTGTCGAACCCGAGGTAGGAAATGTCGTGTTTGGCTTTGTTGCTGTCCAGGTCTGTGGTGTAGATCTGCTTTATTCCAGCGCAGCCTATCAGAGGAACACACTCATCACATGGGCATTTGGTCACAAACATCACTGTGTTCTCCTCCTCTTTTATCTCTGCGCTCCTGCAGATTTGAGGGAAACAAAAGGAGAAGGCGGGAAGCAGAATGAATTCATTTATTTGAACATTCGAATGGCCTGATATTCAGAGTTCTTTACAAACACAGTCAGTGCATATAAAATATTGCACATCTCCAGCGTGAACTGATGATCAGCTGTTGTTGTTGCCAAGTGTTGTTCTGACAGTTCCTTCCCATGAGTCTCACCTGAATGTGAGTGCGTTCTGCTCCGCATGGAGGATGTATCTGTACTTCCTGTATTGTATCTCCTCTTGCTTGTGATCCATCTGAGGATACTCTGCGTACTGTGAGCCCACTGGGTAGGCATTGTATCCACAGCCCACTAAGTAAAGCTGACCTGTGCCATCACATTGTGACTAGAGGTAGTTTAAGGAGAAAATAAGAGAGGTGTTTATTTAAAATACATTTATAAATTCATAAAGTAATTTGTTTTTCAAAAACTCAAAACTCATTTAATTGAGTTTTTGGCTCACCTGTTTGCCCTCAGCCCAAATAACTGCACCAACTCCCACTTTAGGATCCTCTACATAAAGACACAGCACACAAAAACTGAAAACATTTGAACTGCATCCTCAATTTAACTTGGCACCCTGACATCACCCTTCAGGAAATGATATAATTTTGGCAGGAAAACAACAGTATTAGCAATGGACTAGTTGGGCTGTGTCACTTTATAACATTCCATACTGTTAGATAAAGTACTCAGAATGATATTATCAAGATATCAAAATATGGATCTCAGATCTCAGAATTTGGCATCATTTACGAGACAATATTGACAGATTTTCCGGCTTTAAGAGTTTTCACCATTATACGGTAGGAGGCGCTATTACGCATCAATTAAAAAATTGCTAGCGGTGAAAAAGTTAAAAATATTCATATCAGCTTTCACCCTCAGGTAAGCTAATCATCAATCCCTCACTGAGCAATGACTAACTTTAGCACTTTATTTCCAACCTGTTGGTAATTGTGTAGCTATTTTGTAAATTCTCAAGTCGTATTTAAGTTTATGTCACAAAGTTTACGTTTACGTCACAAATTCAACCTACAAATGGCTTGAAGTTGGCATGAAATGAAAACTGACTTTATCTATTTAATAAATGCATCTTATTGATCTTACTGTCAACTATTCATCCATGTATGTTTTTTTTTTTTTTTTTTTTACATTTTTTAAGCTCACAATTTAATCAAAAAGTCTAAACTTTCCATTGAAACAACACTTCTCTCTGGTGATATAAGCTAGACTTCTTCAATCATTCAAGCTGCTTAAATCCCGTCCTGTCTTACAGTTGACTGCAAGCTTGCATTCAGATCTGCCTCCATCCAATCAACACCTGATGGACAGAAAAGAAGTCCTGCTCTACATTTCTTTTTTTCTTTTGTCAATGACACTCCGGTGGTTACGTACATAACCTCGGTTCCATGAGATAAGGGAACGAGCGTTGCATTACACGCTATGGGGTAAAATCTGAGCACCATTTTGTCAGAATCTTTTGACTGATAGCGACAGTCATTGACTCGCGTGCAGCCTTATAGCATGCCAGCTTACGCAACACTCGTTCCCTTATCTCAGGGAACTGAGGTTATATAAGTAACCGAGATGTTCCCTTTCGAATGGTCTCTCCCGTTCCGTTACACGCTATGGGAAATGCATCCAATAGTGCCGTGCTATAAGCAAGTGCAGAATGAAGCCACTCTGTGAACCCAGCCCTGGAGCGCCCGTACTGTGGGCTCCTGTAAGCATGAGCTAATAACGAGACCCAAATTATAAGCAGACAGAATCCGTACCTGCAGGGCAGGCACCTCCAAATTATAAAACCTGGTGAGGGTAGATGGTGATGACAAGGCGGCAGCCGCAAAGATATCACCAATAGACACCCCGCTGAAATAAGCCCAGAAGGAGGCCATTCCTCTGGTGGAGTGGGCCCTCACCCCTATAGGAGGGCCTGTTAAAGCATATGCCAAGGCTATAGCATTTACAGTGACCTCAGAAGCACACAAAGAGCTGCTCTGAGTGCCGAAACGGGCCAGAGCACTCAACTTACACTCTAAGGTTGATGATACACAGGGCAACTTTTTGAGCAATGTTGCTGGGCAACTTTGGCCAATGTTGCAGTCAACGGGCAACCAGGTGAGACACAGGGCCCACAACCGATCTAAAGTATCCAGATAGCAATTTGTTACACATCCTCAATAAGATAAGTGCCCAACCAACATTGCTCAAAAAAAGTTGCCCAGAAAAATTGCTCAAAAAGTTGCTCCATGTATCATCAGCCTAAGAATGGATTGGGACCCTGCTCTTCCTCAGAATTGGGAAGAGCTAGAAAGGTGATGACTTGTGCTCTGAACAAAGTGGAGAGCACTTTAGGCACGTAGCCGTGTCTTGGTTCGAGGACAATTTTACAGTTGTTAGGCCTAAACTCAAGGTATGAAGCACTGACTGACAGTGCTTGCAGGTCACGCACTCGCTTGACCATCGCTGAAGCCAGAAGGAGGGCGGTCTTAAGCGTCAGGGGCCACAAATCAGCTGACTGTAGTGGCTCGAAGGGAGGGCACAGTAGGGCCCTGAGGACTATAGTTAAGTCTCAGGTCGGCACAGAATGAGGACGAGGCAGATTCAATCTCCGAGCTCCCCTCAGAAACTTAACGACAAGGTTGATTCCGCCGACTGACTGGCCAGCCACGACCGCATGATTCGCTGCGATGGCTGTCACATATACTTTGAGCATGGAAGTGGTGTGCCCCTTGTCCAGCAGCTCTTGTAGAAAGGTTAGCACGTAGGACACATCACAAGAGAATGGCTCCTCGTTCCATGCTGCACACCAGTCAGAAAAGACATGACCATTTAAGAGCATAGAGACGTCTCGTAGACAGGCCTCTAGCCTCCAAAATGGTATAAGTTACACATGTGGGGAGTTGTTAAGACTCCCGTCGAGGGGCCAACCATGAATGCTCCACAGCTCTGACCAACCTGTGAATACTGTGGGCTCCTGTAAGCATGAGCTAATAACGAGACCCAAATTATAAGCAGACAGAATCCGTACCTGCAGGGCAGGCACCTCCAAATTATAAAACCTGGTGAGGGTAGATGGTGATGACAAGGCGGCAGCCGCAAAGATATCACCAATAGACACCCCGCTGAAATAAGCCCAGAAGGAGGCCATTCCTCTGGTGGAGTGGGCCCTCACCCCTATAGGAGGGCCTGTTAAAGCATATGCCAAGGCTATAGCATTTACAGTGACCTCAGAAGCACACAAAGAGCTGCTCTGAGTGCCGAAACGGGCCAGAGCACTCAACTTACACTCTAAGGTTGATGATACACAGGGCAACTTTTTGAGCAATGTTGCTGGGCAACTTTGGCCAATGTTGCAGTCAACGGGCAACCAGGTGAGACACAGGGCCCACAACCGATCTAAAGTATCCAGATAGCAATTTGTTACACATCCTCAATAAGATAAGTGCCCAAGCAACATTGCTCAAAAAAAGTTGCCCAGAAAAATTGCTCAAAAAGTTGCTCCATGTATCATCAGCCTAAGAATGGATTGGGACCCTGCTCTTCCTCAGAATTGGGAAGAGCTAGAAAGGTGATGACTTGTGCTCTGAACAAAGTGGAGAGCACTTTAGGCACGTAGCCGTGTCTTGGTTCGAGGACAATTTTACAGTTGTTAGGCCTAAACTCAAGGTATGAAGCACTGACTGACAGTGCTTGCAGGTCACGCACTCGCTTGACCATCGCTGAAGCCAGAAGGAGGGCGGTCTTAAGCGTCAGGGGCCACAAATCAGCTGACTGTAGTGGCTCGAAGGGAGGGCACAGTAGGGCCCTGAGGACTATAGTTAAGTCTCAGGTCGGCACAGAATGAGGACGAGGCAGATTCAATCTCCGAGCTCCCCTCAGAAACTTAACGACAAGGTTGATTCCGCCGACTGACTGGCCAGCCACGACCGCATGATTCGCTGCGATGGCTGTCACATATACTTTGAGCATGGAAGTGGTGTGCCCCTTGTCCAGCAGCTCTTGTAGAAAGGTTAGCACGTAGGACACATCACAAGAGAATGGCTCCTCGTTCCATGCTGCACACCAGTCAGAAAAGACATGACCATTTAAGAGCATAGAGACGTCTCGTAGACAGGCCTCTAGCCTCCAAAATGGTATAAGTTACACATGTGGGGAGTTGTTAAGACTCCCGTCGAGGGGCCAACCATGAATGCTCCACAGCTCTGACCAACCTGTGAAGGGAGCATGACCTGAGACCGCCTTGGTGATTTATAAAGGCTACCAGCATCAGATGCCTGAGCTCGAGAATGGGCCTGAGCCCACCATCTTTCTTGGGAACAAGGAAGTAACGGCTGTAAAAGCCCAACTTGCTGTTCACTAGAGGAACAATTTCCACGGCTCCTTTTGCAAGCAGTGTTTGCACTTCAGACTGGAGACAGTGAGCATCGTTGTCCCGTACCGTACCTCTGAAGTGAGGTGGCCTGCGAGTGAACTGGAACAAGTACGGGTTTTTTTAACCCAACTTGACACATCCGAGATGGCTTTCCAGGCCTGGAGCCAGACAGCAAGTGGTCTGAGTTTTTCGAGTGACAGTTTGCTGCACGGGGGCGGGGAACTGACATTGGTGGTACTGAGAAGAGGAGAAATTCTCTTTTGAGTATGTGGGTCTGCTGTCACAATGGTATATTGCTTGGGTGCGCACTGAATGAGAAAGGCAGGCCCAGCCTGAATGGAGCTTAAATCGCTCAGAGTTAAGCGGAGGGATAGAGAGCGAGCATGAGACTTCTTTGAGGGAGTTCCGGCCTCGGTGAGAACTCATCCTCTCATCTTCCTCTCTGTGTTGGGATCAGGATGGCTTCTGAGTCTCAGAGCCTAGAGCCAAGTCAGTTGCTTTCAGCAGCTCTCTAAAGGCATCAGAATTCTCGTCCATGGTGCGGAGAAGTTTGGCCTGAAACACTTGGAGCACCGCCATCGAGTGAAGCGCTGAACCAGCCTGGCCAGCCACTGAATAAGCCCCGTTTGCTAGGGCTGAGGTAGTCCTGCAGGGCTTAGATGGGTGCTCTGCATGGGCGACCGCCTCTTCGAGAGGGAGGAGCTTGCCATAACCTTGTTCTTCAGCGCAGTCAACAGCAGTGAGAGCGGCAGAAGCGGAGGGATTAACACGCACAGAGTAGGGGGCACACCATGTCCTGGTGAGCTCTTTGTGAACTTCTGGGAAGAACGGGGTGGGCCACTGGTGGGAGGATTGTTGACAGCGTCCCTTCAGGTACCACTCATCTAAAAGGCCGCAGCGGGCTCTTCCAGAGCCAACCAGGCTAGGCCGAGATCCTCCACAGCCTTGGTGAGAACACGGATCAGCTCGCTGTCCACACTAGGCCGTGTTGTTTGTGTCGGAGGGAGGGTGTCAAGATCTTCGCCGGAACATGCCCACTCCTCTGCATCTGAAGCTGTCAATAACATCAAGTCATCTGCGACAACTTCCTCCTCAGACCCGCCGAAGCAAATCAAGCCGCTTGCTGCCAATAAGGGGTGCTGAGACTCATGTGTGAAGCACACAGGCGAGTCGAGGCATTGTGGGGAGAGTGAAGCACATGGGACCTGTGCCAGCGCGAGTTTACTCTATGTTTGAGCCCCGCTGCTTCTTCCTCCTAGGCTCTATGGAGGGAAGAAATGGGAGAGCAGGCCGGGGAGGACCACCTTCATAGAAGAAGGTGATCCACGAGCGGAGAAGGATGAGACTCGTGCTCTCGCAGTGAGAGCAATCCGTCCCGGTGAGCACAGCCTCTGCATGGGTGCTGCCCAAACAGGTGACGCACTCCCCATACCCATCTGCGTCATGCAGGGGGTCCCTGCAAGAGCCACACTCACGATGCAACATTTGTAACAACTTCGCTGAGAAATTTGCTCAGAAATTTGCTCTAATAGATGCCGGATGGCCGCAGGGGAAAGCATCTAGCGAACTTCCGCTGCCAGGGCTTCTTTTCACGGCAGCGAACAGCAGGCTGAGCTTCTTGCTTCAGCTTCTGCTGCTTCTTCAGAGTCCAGCAAGAAGATTGCTGAAGGAGAAAAATTCTGACGAAATGGTATTCAGAGCCGACTTATATAGCAATCAGCTCCACCCCTTTTGATGGGTTGAAGTGCCATTGGTTCGTGCAGTTACACAACGTGAACAAATCAGGCTTCAGTATCAGTGTAAACAGGAGTTTACCCCCATAACATGTAATGCAACGGGAGAGACCGTTTTACTAAGATGTACATCATAATATAGAAAACAAGATCTGTTGTTCCTTCTGTTACCTTGTGATTTTAATTTACCTTTAACTAAATCAGACCTGATGCTTCTGATTTCTGCCAACTGTTTAACATTTTTAGGGACACTAGATTCATGTGGTCACTTTCTGCCATCATATTTAGATTCTTGATTTTTGTATTTTTGATATCAGCTGAACATTTTGATGTCAATTAATCAAAAAAGTGAAAAATTCAACAGAATTCACCTGTTCTACATGCCAGTAATCGGGCCTGTATGATACAGTGTCGCACCACATCCTGAGGTAAAGCTGGAGAACCCATCCCTAAAGGCTCTCTCATGAAGAAACCATAATTTTCTTCTAGAACTGGAACACTTGCTGCGGCAGATGCCAGAATCGTAATGAGATTCCTCATATGCTGCCTTAAGTTACTAAAATTTGGTTCCGCACAAAAGTTCTCCAGTCCCATCTTGTTTAGCACATACTTATGCTGTTCCTCGTCATTTATAAAGAACTTTTTTAATAAATCATCCAAGTTGTTCCACCATTCCCTTCTAAAGAGATCCTTAACATTGAGAGTAGGATTGTCCGCAGCAATCTTCCCAAGGAAGTCACAGTTTTGAGACCTTTCGTCCACAAACTGCTGCATGGTGCAGGCCAGAGGCTGCAGGAGCACACAGATGTGGGGTCTGCTGTTAGACTTCAGTCTCTCTGCAGCTGTTGCATCTAAGATGGCTTCCTGGTGACTGGAGTCAGTATGATCATGTCTACCTGACAGCAAACTGATCTCAGCATCACCAGGCCAGTATGATATCCTGCTCACACCAGCTGAATAAAGAAGAGGAGAGAGAGGGTAGCAACAAGGGGTAAGATAGGCAGTCAAATATAAATGTTAAAAATGTATAAAATAAATTAAATATAAGATTATTTTAAATGTAATATTATATGCATAACTTTTTTTTAATTATTTGAAATATAGTTATACAGTGCAGGTATGATCTTACCATTGATGAGCATCTTGAGGCAGGTTGAACAGGGTTTTCTGGAGAAGTAAAGATCACATCCCTTCAGTCTGGGGCCATGTTTGACCACAGCCACCTGTCCTGCATGTAACTGCGCACTGGAACAATGCAGACCCAGAACCATGCGCTCATGGACCACTACAAGACCAGTGTCCCCAGCCTGGATGCAAATATGATACCTTTAATTATTTATATATCCATACAGCCTATGAGTCAAAGGATGTAGCAGCCTTTCCAGTTCATACACACTACAAGTTCATTAGAATCTCATTTAGAGCACACAAGTCATTATACGTACAACAGGGACTCATGTGGGAAACTGTTTTCTCCATAAATAAATAAAAATCAGACATTTTACACTGGTAGATACTATTTGTAATGTTTTTTTTCTTAATATCATCTCATTTGCATTTAAGCTCAATGTCTTTGAAACACACAGGATTGCTTTAGAGGAAATTAAAATATGCCTACAGCATCATTCTCTTGTTGCTGTGGTTCTTTCTTTGGGAAAAGTTCCATCCAAAGACTCAACAATGTGAAGAGGTTGGCTTTGGACAGTCGAGGTCCATGACCTGAAACAAAAAAATAGGACAATTGTGAACAGACTACTGAAAAGAAGAAAACATTTGCTTAACTGCTAAAAATCACATTTTCAGTGTTATGAAAGGGACGTGCAAAGCAATAAAGATAAACCGATTACTGATTAGACCATGGTGTTTAATGTGTTCGATTTTTAACTTGGCTCAAATCAAAGCTATAAATACATTTTTCAATTCTTAATTTTTAAAATCTTGTTTGTTTGTTTTTTCACTTTTTGACATAAGTACTAAAGTAATAATAAAACATACACAATGATTATTTTATAGTATTATTATTAATTTTACTATTATTATTAATAGTAGCAATCATGCCATTATATTTATGAAAAAAGGAAAGAAAAAGACTGAGATTAAGGTTAAGATTTAGTGGAAAATTTATAGATCAAGGTTAAGATTTAGTGGGAAAAATTATAATTTTATCTATAATAGGTTATAATAATATTTCTAAAAATGTATTATAATTGTAATTAATTATTATTATTAAAAATTTGAAATATTCTCTATGCTTTTCTTATTGATTTAGTTTATTGGGGTGATTTTTTTTTGTCATTTCGTCAAAATAAAATCGGTTCTGCATATCGGGATTCGGTTATTGCAACACTTAAAATAATCTGCATTATATCTATTGTACAAAAGCAATATTGATCAGTCTCTATAAGGAAATGGTTAGTATAAAATCTGATCAGATTTCTAATTAGAACATAATACCTCTTAAAATATAGTTGCTGACAGACAGACATAAAATAAGAATATAAATAAAATGTATAAATGACTGCTAATAAATGTTTTAATGACAAAAAAATAAAGAGCATCTTGAATGAAAAACTGAAACGGCTCTGAAGAAAAGAAGCGCCTTTGGCAAAACACTGTAAAGTTGGGCCATCCACTGGAGTCTGTTTACCATAAGGAGACACTGACAGGATAATCTAACCTTGTACATCCGTCTGTACTCCGGTATCCCTCACATTGCGCACTTCCTCGCCGTTTGGAATTGATCGGTTTCCCTCGAAATCCCGGTGAGACCGCCGACTGTCGGATGCTGCCATTCAACCGCGCTCAACATTGACCTGTCATCGACTAACAGCTCAGAACAACAACAGCCCGTCCACCTTCATGCAGTCCTCTTCCTATTTGCGCTGACGTCACCAGTAGGCGGGTCATCTGTTCTTAAAGGCTCGCCTGTTTCTATTCCCTAGAAATCTGATTTATAGCATACAGTACAAATATTATTTACACAGCATACCAAAAGTATGTGGAGACCCAAACACCACACCCAGAACTGCCCAATGGATATAGAACTTAACAACCATTGCATTAACAGTTGGTCTTCTCTAGCAGCTTGCAACCTTCTACAAGATACTGGACCATGGATGCAGGGATTTGCTCTCATTCAGTCAAAAGAACCTCAGTGATGCTGGAGATGGTCTGACTCACCAAAATCTTCAGTGGGGTTCAGATCTGGGCAGGCCAGTCAAATTCTTCCACACAGACTCATTAATCTTTGACTGATGCCATATATAGCTGCTCGCATCTCAGCATGTCTAACAGACAGTTCTTGTTGGATGACCTCACCTTCAACTCAACCTGGCTAAGACAGAACTGCTTGTGGTTTCAACAAACCCATCACTTTATCAAAATGTCACCATCCAGTTAGGGTCATCAACCATAACTCCTTCAAAGACAGCTAGAAACCTTGGAGTTGGGATTGATGATAAGCTGAATTTCTCAGACCACATTGCTAAAACTGCCTGGTCCTGCAGATTTGCTTTATACAACATTAGGAAGATCAGGCCCTTTCTTTCAGAACATGCAACACAACTCCTTGTTCAAGCTCTTGTTCTGTCCAGGCTGGACTATTGCAATGCTCTCTTGGCAGGTCTTCCAGCCACTTCTATCAAACCTCTACAATTAATCCAAAATGCCGCTGCAAGATTAATCTTTAATGAGCCGAAAAGAACGCATGTCACACCTCTGTTCATCAATTTGCACTGGCTACCAGTAGCTGCTCGCATTAAATTCAAGGCATTAATGTTTGCTTACAAAACCGCCACTGACTCTGCACCCATTTACCTAAATTCTTTACTTCAGAGTTATGTGCCCTCTAGAAGCTTGCATTCTGCAAGTGAACAACGCATTATTATCTCAAAGAGGCACAAAATCACTTTCACAGACTTTTTCACTAAATGTTCCCTCCTGGTGGAATGATCTGCCCAAATCAATCCGAGCAGCTGAGTCCTTAACCATCTTCAAGAAACGACTAAAAACACATCTGTTCCACCTTTATTTGACCCTCTAACTCTAGCACTTTCTATTCTATTTTATCTATATTTAGCTTTTATTTTTTATTTAAAAAAAAACAAAAAACAAAAACTAGTTTTCTATTTTTTCTATTCTACTTGTTTTTCTTTCTTTGTGTGTGTATAATATATATATACAGTGGGTACGGAAAGTATTCAGACAAATATATGAGTGTCACAGCAAAGGGTCTGAATACTTAGGACCATGTGATATTTCAGTTTTTCTTTTTTAATAAATCTGCAAAAATGTCAACAATTCTGTGTTTTTCTGTCAATATGGGGTGCTGTGTGTACATTAATGAGGAAAAAAAATTAACTTAAATTATTTTAGCAAATGGCTGCAATATAACAAAGAGTGAAAAATTGAAGGGGGTCTGAATACTTTCCGTACCCACTGTATATATATATACACCTTGCTATGTGTACTGTGTTAGGCTAACCGAGACTTGTCATTTGCACTTATATATTGTTGCTCTTTTGTTAGTTTTGACTGCTTTTATTGTCCTCATTTGTAAGTTGCTTTGGATAAAAGCGTCTGCTAAATGACTAAATGTAAATGTAAATATAGCAGTGGCAGACTGAGTCACTGACTGTACAATCTCTTCTATTACAAAATATGATTTTACACACCAGCTAATGGGCGTAGCTGAAATAGCCAAACCTGTGAATTAAGTTGGTGTGTCTACATCATTTCTGGACATTTACTAATTTCATAGAATGACTTCACAATCACAGCTGCCTTCTTTACCTGAAACAAGGATTTAACCATTCTGATAATTAATCGTGGTTTCATTTAATGAGAAATCAAACTACAGGATGACATTCAGGAACTTTAATTAGTCACATTTATAAACAAATTAATGCTATTGCTGAAATGAATAATTAATAAAATTATTAAAAGACGTAAAATTAATTAACTAAAATAATTACATTCACTTTATAATTTTATTAAATAATTTTAAATAAAGGCATAATAAAATCTGATTCATGTGTTATGAAGTTAAACCCTACTATTTCCATATCACATGTTTTACAGTCTAAATAGATACATCTACAAAAAATAAATATGCTGGCATGTTGGTATACATAATTAAAAAAATACCCAATGCAACTTATAACAAAAGCTTTATTTATCTTTATAGTATCAGGTTTTATAACTTACAAGAGAAACTGTGGCACACATAATGTGCACAGATTAATTTACAAAACTAATGCAAAAACTGTACAGTATATACATGTGAAAAACAAATACAGTTGGTTAATATGTAACAAAAAACATCTTACCATAGGCATTAGCATTATGAAGTGTTTCACACCTTTAAAAAGGTGCAACTGTAAAGATTCATATACAGCCTCTAGTGATCTTACATGAGCAGCTCCTGTACAGGAAACTACTAGTGCAACTATGAATAATACTCTTTATATTTGAGCAAACTTAAACATCAGACTGGTCAAGTGCAACAGTCATTGTTGTACATGCTGCTTTAGTAATTCACAGTGGCAGCACATACTGAACTAAGCGATAGCAGACAGTGGTCTTCCTAATCTGAATGGAAAAAATGCCTACGTTTTAAGACTCAAATCAAGCCAAAACAAAAACATCACATAGCAGAAATTATTTTGGTCAATAACATTAAGACAAAAATGAGTCAACAACATAAGGGGCCACGTCAATAAGGTCTGCTGACTGTATCTGATATAATGCACATTTACAGCCCAGCCAATAGAATACAATAACAACGAGCAACTTGTAATGCACTGCATCACTGCAAGAAAGAAATCTGATTAGTGACCTCTATTCAATATTACCTGTGCAAAAACCTATAAGGGACAAACAAAAACAATGAACTAGTTTCTTTGTCAACTTTTTAGTGGTGCATGTTTAAGTAATACAATTAAATGATGCCTCTGTTTAGCCCAAACCCACTCCCATTTTATTATAGTGTGCAAACACCCTTCCCATCTGCAGCACTAGAAATTATCATTAGCACTAGGCAATGTCTTTTCCAAAAAGTTGTGTAAAACATAAATGGGAATGTCCCGTCTGGCTGAATATCTTCGGTAACAGATGAGTACGAAATGGTTGTAGATGAGACTAACACAGACATTGACCCTTCTACATGAATCTTATCCATTATGAAAGTTCCACTCCTGCACAACAGGGGGCGCTGTGCGTTAATGACTGTCTGGTGTCACAGCGCCCACTAGCTGTGAGGAGGACTGATGGGTTCCTTGACTAACACACTGAGCGTACGTGTATCTGGTGGCTATCGGAGTCAGTTTTTGAAGGCTCCACAGTGGCCGGCTCTGGAGATAAACTCCTTCAGCATGTTGCCGTCGATCTGCCAGAATGCAGCTGTCTGCGTGACCTCAGTCAAGTGGTTCACACAGAATTTAAAACAGAACTCCTCTAGATCCTTCACATGAAAGAAAGCATGAATGTGCAATTATGAGTGACTGAACAAGCGAGCAAGAACAATCAACATTACCATCCATGATTAGCATTACAAGCTTACAATACTGAGTTTCTGTATTACCTTTCAAAAGGATTTTACTTGATTAATTGCAAAGAGCAAACAAACAAAATGAGACAGAAAAGAGCTAACAGGTAAAACAGGTGTCTGCTTAAGTGCTCTGGCAAGCCAGGCCTCCAGCGTGGTTTAGTGTTACCTCAGCATCATATCTGATGGCAGCAGACAGCAGAGAGAACCCGTTCTCCACCGTGATTCCTCTCTTTATGATATGCTGGCACAACTTCTTCAGCCTGTTTTCACAGTATGAGGTTGCCAGATCCAGTAACCCTGTGAGAGACATCCAAATCCATTCATTTTTTGATGGGTACAAAAAATTTTCCAACCATCCTGAATTTTCTTTGGTTTTATAACATTCTTTGTAAATACATGGTTAACATGTATACAAATAACACAGACATTAAACATATAAAATAACACAGAAGCATACAATACTAAATTTGGTTATTAACATTTTTAAACAACAACAGAGCATTATTGATTTACTGCTATTATTGTTATTGTAAAAAAATTATTATATTAATGTAAATAACAATAATAATAAACAACAACTGAGCATTATTGATTTACTGCTATTATTGTTATTGTAAATAATAATTATATTAATGTAAACAATAATAATAATAACGTATCATTACTGGTGTATTATTGTTATTGTAAAAATGTTACTTGGAAAAAAAATTATTATTATTATTATTATTATTATTATTATCAATGTATTGTTATTGTTGTAAATAAAATTAATTATATTAGTGTAAATAATAACTAACCATTACTGGTGTATTATTATTGTTGTTAATGTAAATAACTATTATATTGTTAATAATAACAACAACAAATTATTACTGATGTATTATTGTTAACATTGCTGTTGTAATAATTATATTATTGTAAATAACAACAGTAATAATAATGATTCATATATTATTATTATTACGAATAATAAGAATCAATCATATTTTACTTTATAGATTATTTTAGAGACGTATAGGCCAAAAAACAGTGTGAATGGAAAGTGAACTGCAACCTGGCAACACAAATGAGATAGGAGTCCACTTTAAGGCTAGGTAAGAGTAATAGGTTTTTTCTACTTGGTGTAGTTTCGGTCCATTTTAAATAAGAAAATGGTTTCTTATACTCAGCTATAAGTTTGCTGGAATATTTTTCTGTAAAACCAAGTCCTAAAATGAACGCACCAATGGCATCCTCAGGAGGAAGATCCACACTGTCGGTGTAGAGGAACTCCAGGAAAGAGCGGTACACCGGGTACGAGAACTGGTCAATCTCAATCACTTCCTTCATATCCTCATTCCAGTGTGACTGAAACATTGATCTGAAGTGCTCACACCTGAAATCAGGAGACAGAAATGGGATAAAAGAGAATAAAGTTGTAATTATCAGTAACTAAGTGAGAACTTTAATGCAACAATTATTAATCATGAAACTGGAGTGAGGACATCACCTGATTTTGAGAACAGCTTTATGGACATGGATGTACTTCCCGTCGATGCTAAATTTGAGGTCAGAGGTCTCAGGGTTGTCAAACTCTTTTTGAAGGGACTGGGCCACGGTCAGGAAGTCATCATGCTCTGATAGCAAATACAGCACAGTTATGTAACAGCAGTGACTCCATCAATTTCTGCAGAATCTGTTTCAATTGCGTATTAAATAACGCATTAATGCGCATTAAATAACAGCAGCATGAAATACTGTAACTGCATTAAGATTCAAACAACAGAGCAGCTAAAGAGAACTAAGCATCAGAACAATGATGGATGACAACTCAAACTCACCCATGGAAAGCATCCGCCACATCACAGACGGCGTGGCGAAGCAGGTGAAGACATCGTCTGTGCTGGCTAAGTGCGTGAGGTGTGGCAGCACGATGGGCTGTCCGCGGCACTGCCCCCACATGAACACCTGACCGCTCTGGGTCTTTGCTGCAGAGGTGTGTGTGGAGTGACAGGCGGCGATCTCCACAATCCTGGTGGAGGGAAGAGGCGGAGTCAAAAGAGCAGGAAGACATGGAGGAGGCCAAGGTGGAGGAGAGCAGGGACATGAGGCAGGATACACGCAGAAGGAGAGGGCACAAATGGGAAAGGACCAAGGGTACATCAGTCAGGTCCTTATATAAGTATTATTCTCCCTGCATTAGAGATTACTGGGTTGTTTTTTCAGTTATGCATTTCCTCACATCTTTAAACCAATCTAATATTAGCAGAGATAACTGTAGTGACCTATAGAGTCAGTACAAGAGAGCTACTCTTCAAACTACACCCAAAACAGGATGACTTACACAGGAAGCTCCCGTTAGACCAACAGGAAATCTCCCTGGGTTGCAACAATTCACACTAACAATGACAAACCCACACTGACAAAATGCAAACGTCAACATCATGCACTCCTTATTTTGAGCCGCCAACCTAGACAGCATCATTTTATGGAATGCTTTTGACACAAAGGCTGTTTCAAGCAGTGGGGATTTTGGCCATATTCTAGGGCAGAATCTCATAAAGTGTTCGTAAGGAATCAGTGTGGGGGGGGAACACAAAATGACAGAATCAGGAAAATTGTTGATTACAAATATCTTTCAGACAATATGCTATTTTAGAAAATGACTATTTTACTCAATATTTTGAGTGGTATGTATTTTTTGTGCTTAAGAGTATCACATTGTTTGCTTGATTTCAAGATTTCAAATTTGATTTCAAAAGAGTTTGGCATTAGCATGTTGAAGGTTAGGACTCTATACATATAAAAAGGCAGTTCAGTGGCTTTTGGAACACTGTTATTTAAGTATTATTTATATACTATTGTAGTATTAATTAATATTTTGAATTAGTTTTTATTTTTATATGTTCAGTTTTCTTTTTAATTATTATTTAGCTTTATTTTATTTTATTTCCGTTTTAGCAATTTTGATACTTCAAATTAAACTTACTTTATTTCAGTTATTTGCCAAGGCAACAATTATTAATTTTTTTCATCTAAAATTTATATTTTATATCAGCTTTATTTCAATGAATGAAAACTATTTTTAATAATTTCAGTTAACAATAACACCTTTTAGAATGGAGTCAGTGAATGAAAAAGGAAAAGACTTATTCCCAAACCCCCTTACCTTTCTTTCTCAGCCATGACCTGTACAGGGCTGAGCTGGTTGCTCTTGTTGCCGGTGCCCAGCTGGCCGTAAGTGTTGGCCCCCCATGCATACAGTAGGCCCTCATCGGTCAGTGCTAGAGAATGAGCGTAACCTGATGCAATCTGTTAAAAAGTGACACAGTGACATGTTTTACTATTTTTCCACCCATTTACATTTTTAAAAAATCGATATGGTCAAATGAGTTATGTGGAAAAATTATTTTCATTCAAACAATAATCTTACTGACCTCAATCATTTGAACGATAGTATATATTACCATATTATTACATGTACAACTAATAATCTAAGAACATGGCAGATCTTCTGTTTCGTACCTGCACCACACAGAAGCCTTGTAGCGCAATCAAACGGCACGGTGTCAGCTGGTTCCCATTGTTGCCTAACCCTAGCTGGCCGTTACCATTGTAACCCCAGCCATAAACCTGAAATGCACACACATTTCACCACTAACAAACAAGCAACACAGCTACAGTGAGAAATACAGCAAGACACCACACAAGCTCTAAATAGTCACTAGTCAACACAATATTTTACAAAGCACGTTGCATATTTCCATAAACAGGAAGGTTATAAATGGTTAATTTAATCCCTTACCTCGCCATTATCCGCCACAGCCATGGATGAAGTCTGTCCACAGGCTATACTGACCATCACTTTGCTCTGCAGACAGTTGGACACCTTGCGGGGTGTGGGCTGGTTGGCGGTGGACCCTGAACCCACCTGACCACAGTTGTTGTAGCCCCACGCAAACACCTAGGACGACATACAATTAGCGGCCAAGTTAATTAGCAGGGACGTTAAGCTAAAAATATTCCTTTATAAAAACACACGGCAGCCAATGTTTTTGTGTGAGCTACAGCTAGAACTTTTAATGAAGCGGAATATTAATTATTACCACAGACAAACACAGAGTGTTACACCCGAGCTGATCTTAGTAGTCACAGTGAGAACAAAAGCCCTCACAGCTTAGCAAAAAAGGTCACATGCTCCTTATTACAACGAGCACATCGAGGCTAAGCAGATAACTATACTTGCTAAACAGATGAGGAAAGAGAGGAGGGTTTTGTCAAACCTAAATCCACCTAATACCCTTTAAAATGTAACCTACATATTTAACCCACTACTGAAGTGTTTCTAAAGAGACTGATAAAAGCGAAATTGTTACATGCAAAAGAACGGGAAAGATTTTGTTTGGATTATGGGATTAGCATGTGACACGGAGCAATTTTAACAGAATTTTCTATATTCTGAAACTATTTGATTAGTCCATGCCATCAGATTCACAGTATGTCATTAGTTTAACCCTAATTAATGGACATATCTGTGCACCAATAGGTTGATCTTGGCATTTTAACCAATAGGCAGTGTTTTAAATCAACCACAATGGAAAAAATTAGACTTAAAAATACCTCCACGTGAGAAACACAGCTGAATCAGTCTGTGGTCCACTAAAGCCTCTAACTCTCTTACCCCAAATAAAAGAGTACATCTCAGAGAAATACTTCTTTAACAGAGACATTCTGGGATAAACACAACTTATTATGCGGTCCTTTTTTGTCTGTCTTATCATAAAGCAAATTCGCCAACAGTGGCATTGCTAGTCTAGCATATGTTCTACCTTTCATATGTTCTGCTGTTTTTAATCAATTTGAACTGGTTTCTATTCCTTTTTGGGGCAAGGCTGGATTATTTCTAAATGTAATAATAAAATGTGACACATATTAATGCAACTCATCTGTGATTTTTCAATTGTATTGTTGAGAGAAAACTAATCAATATTTGGTTAAATGTCCAATCTCTTATGTATGGAAGCCCATTTCCACCACAAATGAAAAATAATTATCATTTACCAAAACATGATTTGGAATAATTATTACAAACATTTATGAGAAACTAAGTCATGTTTATGAGATAAAAGGTCAAATTTATGAGAAATGCCGAAATGTTATGTCAAATGCATAAACGTTAATGAATGCGTTCATGACCTCAAGGTTAGATTATTGTAATGCTTTATTGGGTGGTTGTTCTGCACGCTTAATAAAAAAAATCCAGCTGGTCCAAAATGCAGCAGCTAGAGTTGTTACTAGAACCAGGAAGTACAACCATATTAGCCCGGTTCTGTCAACTCTGAACTGGCTCACTATTGAACATCTTATACATTTTAAAAATCTCGCTAATTACTTACAAAGCCCTGAATGGTTTAGCTCCTCAGTACTTGAGCAAGCTCATATCGCATTATAGTCCTTCACGTCCGCTGCGATCTCAAAAATCTGGCCATTTGATAATACCTAGTCCTTATTTTGAGCCGCCAACCTAGACAGCATCATTTTATGGAATGCTTTTGACACAAAGGCTGTTTCAAGCAGTGGGGATTTTGGCCATATTCTAGGGCAGAATCTCATAAAGTGTTCGTAAGGAATCAGTGTGGGGGGGGAACACAAAATGACAGAATCAGGAAAATTGTTGATTACAAATATCTTTCAGACAATATGCTATTTTAGAAAATGACTATTTTACTCAATATTTTGAGTGGTATGTATTTTTTGTGCTTAAGAGTATCACATTGTTTGCTTGATTTCAAGATTTCAAATTTGATTTCAAAAGAGTTTGGCATTAGCATGTTGAAGGTTAGGACTCTATACATATAAAAAGGCAGTTCAGTGGCTTTTGGAACACTGTTATTTAAGTATTATTTATATACTATTGTAGTATTAATTAATATTTTGAATTAGTTTTTATTTTTATATGTTCAGTTTTCTTTTTAATTATTATTTAGCTTTATTTTATTTTATTTCCGTTTTAGCAATTTTGATACTTCAAATTAAACTTACTTTATTTCAGTTATTTGCCAAGGCAACAATTATTAATTTTTTTCATCTAAAATTTATATTTTATATCAGCTTTATTTCAATGAATGAAAACTATTTTTAATAATTTCAGTTAACAATAACACCTTTTAGAATGGAGTCAGTGAATGAAAAAGGAAAAGACTTATTCCCAAACCCCCTTACCTTTCTTTCTCAGTCATGACCTGTACAGGGCTGAGCTGGTTGCTCTTGTTGCCGGTGCCCAGCTGGCCGTAAGTGTTGGCCCCCCATGCATACAGTAGGCCCTCATCGGTCAGTGCTAGAGAATGAGCGTAACCTGATGCAATCTGTTAAAAAGTGACACAGTGACATGTTTTACTATTTTTCCACCCATTTACATTTTTAAAAAATCGATATGGTCAAATGAGTTATGTGGAAAAATTATTTTCATTCAAACAATAATCTTACTGACCTCAATCATTTGAACGATAGTATATATTACCATATTATTACATGTACAACTAATAATCTAAGAACATGGCAGATCTTCTGTTTCGTACCTGCACCACACAGAAGCCTTGTAGCGCAATCAAACGGCACGGTGTCAGCTGGTTCCCATTGTTGCCTAACCCTAGCTGGCCGTTACCATTGTAACCCCAGCCATAAACCTGAAATGCACACACATTTCACCACTAACAAACAAGCAACACAGCTACAGTGAGAAATACAGCAAGACACCACACAAGCTCTAAATAGTCACTAGTCAACACAATATTTTACAAAGCACGTTGCATATTTCCATAAACAGGAAGGTTATAAATGGTTAATTTAATCCCTTACCTCGCCATTATCCGCCACAGCCATGGATGAAGTCTGTCCACAGGCTATACTGACCATCACTTTGCTCTGCAGACAGTTGGACACCTTGCGGGGTGTGGGCTGGTTGGCGGTGGACCCTGAACCCACCTGACCACAGTTGTTGTAGCCCCACGCAAACACCTAGGACGACATACAATTAGCGGCCAAGTTAATTAGCAGGGACGTTAAGCTAAAAATATTCCTTTATAAAAACACACGGCAGCCAATGTTTTTGTGTGAGCTACAGCTAGAACTTTTAATGAAGCGGAATATGAATTATTACCACAGACAAACACAGAGTGTTACACCCGAGCTGATCTTAGTAGTCACAGTGAGAACAAAAGCCCTCACAGCTTAGCAAAAAAGGTCACATGCTCCTTATTACAACGAGCACATCGAGGCTAAGCAGATAACTATACTTGCTAAACAGATGAGGAAAGAGAGGAGGGTTTTGTCAAACCTAAATCCACCTAATACCCTTTAAAATGTAACCTACATATTTAACCCACTACTGAAGTGTTTCTAAAGAGACTGATAAAAGCGAAATTGTTACATGCAAAAGAACGGGAAAGATTTTGTTTGGATTATGGGATTAGCATGTGACACGGAGCAATTTTAACAGAATTTTCTATATTCTGAAACTATTTGATTAGTCCATGCCATCAGATTCACAGTATGTCATTAGTTTAACCCTAATTAATGGACATATCTGTGCACCAATAGGTTGATCTTGGCATTTTAACCAATAGGCAGTGTTTTAAATCAACCACAATGGAAAAAATTAGACTTAAAAATACCTCCACGTGAGAAACACAGCTGAATCAGTCTGTGGTCCACTAAAGCCTCTAACTCTCTTACCCCAAATAAAAGAGTACATCTCAGAGAAATACTTCTTTAACAGAGACATTCTGGGATAAACACAACTTATTATGCGGTCCTTTTTTGTCTGTCTTATCATAAAGCAAATTCGCCAACAGTGGCATTGCTAGTCTAGCATATGTTCTACCTTTCATATGTTCTGCTGTTTTTAATCAATTTGAACTGGTTTCTATTCCTTTTTGGGGCAAGGCTGGATTATTTCTAAATGTAATAATAAAATGTGACACATATTAATGCAACTCATCTGTGATTTTTCAATTGTATTGTTGAGAGAAAACTAATCAATATTTGGTTAAATGTCCAATCTCTTATGTATGGAAGCCCATTTCCACCACAAATGAAAAATAATTATCATTTACCAAAACATGATTTGGAATAATTATTACAAACATTTATGAGAAACTAAGTCATGTTTATGAGATAAAAGGTCAAATTTATGAGAAATGCCGAAATGTTATGTCAAATGCATAAACGTTAATGAATGCGTTCATGACCTCAAGGTTAGATTATTGTAATGCTTTATTGGGTGGTTGTTCTGCACGCTTAATAAAAAAAATCCAGCTGGTCCAAAATGCAGCAGCTAGAGTTGTTACTAGAACCAGGAAGTACAACCATATTAGCCCGGTTCTGTCAACTCACTGGCACTGGCTCCCTACTGAACATCGTATACATTTTAAAATCTTGCTAATTAATTATAAAGCCCTGAATGGTTTAGCTCCTCAATACTTGCGTGAGCAGCTGCGATCTCAAAACTCGCTATTTGATAATACCTAGAATATCAAAATCAACTGCGGGCTAAAAACTGATCCTTTTTAGCACCCAAAATCTGGAACAGTCTGCCTAGCATTGTTCGGGAGGCAGACACACTCTGTCAGTTTAAATCTAGATTAAAGACCCATCTTTTTAACCTGGCATACACCTAATACACTATCGCATATCTATAACTCAAATCCATTAAAGGATTGTTAGGCTGCATTAATTAGGTCAACCAGAATCGAGAGTACTTTCCATAACACCAGATGCATTCGCTACATCATAAGAAAAATGGCATCTGTGCTAATATTAGTCTGTTTCATTCTTATTCCGAGGTCACCGTAGCCATACGGATCCAGTCTGTATCCAGACCAGACCTAGAGACGACCTCTACAGCCCTGAATGTCAGCAGAGACCATGTCAACTAGATGAGCCCCAGAGACAGATCCCCTGCGAAGACCGCGTCAACTAGATGACCATCGGCACAAGACCACGGGAACCAGACAAGTCCTCTGTGTTACAGCCTGGAATTAAACCACGTCATGCTGGTTTCGTCTGGTTTCTCCCAAGGTTTTTTCTCCGTTTCTATCACCGATGGAGTTTTGGTTCCTTGCCACTGTCGCCTTTGGCTTGCTTAGTTGGGGACGCTTGATTGACTGATTGCACAGACACTACTGGAAGAGAGCTGAACTGGATGATGATGCTTAGTTGGGGACGCTTGGTTGACTGATTGCACAGACACTACTGGAAGAGAGCTGAACTGGATGATGACATCACTGAATCATCAATGAACTGACTTTAGCTGGAAAAAGTTTGTTTGTTATTGGCCTCTTGCATTACTGACAAACTATTTTCCTGTTTGACACTGTAAAGCTGCTTTGACACAATCTGTATTGTATAAAGCGCTATGCAAATAAAGGTTAAAAAAACCCATAAAATTCTAAATTATGACATAATTAGACATAACGAATAAAAAGTCAATCATAAAGCCAATTAAGACAAAAAAATGTCATAATATGCCATAATTATGCCATAAAGCAAAGCATTTACCAAAGTGGTGCAAATAGGCTTCCATACTCAATTGAAATGTAACGAAAAACTGTTCCCAAGCCTCACCTCACCCTCAAGGGTTAGAGCCAAAGAGTGGTGAGAACCACAGGCAACTTCAGTCACTCTCTTGTTCTGCAGGTTAGTAGACAACAAAACAGGAGACACACCTTGATTGGTCGTCCCATTGCCCAACTGACTGTATCCATTATGCCCCCATACATACAACTCCCCCTCTGTAAAGAGAAGAAAGGACTTTGAATAAGGCAATAGTATCAAATACATACCCATTACTATGTTTAAACATTTAAATAGAACTGTAATGTATCCAGACAGGCAAGTGATTTCACATTATGCCTCTACTTTAACTATAGGCAAAGCCACAAAATACTTTCAGTTTACATAGAATATAGGAATTCAAGCTTGTACTTACCTTCTGTAGCGAGCAGAACATGAGGGCCACTGCCATAGCTCAAACTAACCAGCTTCTTCCCAGTCAGACAGTCCAGCTTTTTAGGAACAATTGTGCTCTGACTGTCTCCAGTGCCCAGGCAATTACTGCAGTTCAAACCCAACACGTACACCTGTGTCAGGACATCCAGATTAGTTTTTATGTGAAGGTACAGAAGCCCCTCGTGAAACTTTATTCTGTCAATACAAATGACTAAAACAGGCCATGTAAGCTTACGCCACCAAGACTCACACAGACAAAGAAGATACTATCAGTTTCTTGATCAGCTTACTTCGTCATCGTGGGTGATAAAGATAGCCTCATTCGCAGATGTTCCGAAGATGCATGCATGTCGTATGGAGGCGAGCTCCTGTGCACTCAAGAGGGTGAAGAGAGGCCACTTACTCACATCCACCATGGCAACACTCCTTTGTAAGAGCAGGGGATGGGGTTTGGAGACAAGAAGATACCTGCTGTGTGTGCCTTGGAAAGTGGACACATACACTATCACTCAAAAGTCTGGAATAATTAAGATTTTGAAATGTTTTCGAAAGAAGACTCTCACGCTCTCATGCATTCATTTGATCAAAAATACATTAAAAACAGTAATATTATATAATAATATAACAATTTTAAAAACTGTTTTGTTTTAATATATTTTAAAATATAATGTATTCCTGTGATGACAAAGCTGAATTTTCAACATCATTACTCCAGTCTTCAGCATCAAATGATTCTTCAGAAAACATTCTGATATGCTGCTCAGTTCAATTATTATTTCAAGATCAACCTGAGGTAAATTGCCTTAACAAGGATGGCAGATGACCACTGCACTTGGTTTGATATTATATCCCAAGATACCACAGCTCACAACAATTTACACAACACACTTGCATAATATATAGAAAGGCTTTTGTGTGTGGAACAGCACTGAACTGATGGGTCATAAAGCCTATTTGTCTGTTGTTTTGTCACTAAAACATTTCAGTGCAGTGCTTTATAACGGACCAACTGCTAAAACTCACTAGTTACAGCTTTCATTGTATCTGTGTCACTTTTACAGCTGCTCAGGGATCAGTCACGACCGTGTAGCAAAATCTACAGTAAAAACAAAAGTAAACAGAAGACTGCACTGTCTGCTAGTGTGTAATGTGCACGTGAAAGAAATCGCTAAATCAGCAGGGTTGGTTTAAACATATATTCTTGCAGGCTCGCGTTACTGTACGTATAAGCAAGCTCAGTTAGCCTGACAGCTACTGCATCGCTCCATCAGGACATGAGATAGACTCAGACTACAGAAAAAAAAACGGTTTTCATCAAGACAACGCCACAAAACCTACCTAGTAACTACAGGAGTTTGGGACCATGCAATTAGCGAGTTATCCAGTACCTCTAGTAGCCTGTGGCGCCAGCAGTATGTCCATGGGAGCGAGTTCACATCAGAGAAAACAAACTCACTTGTTTCCTGATCATGGTTGCTACGGCTCCATGAACGACTGCTCAACTGTCCAATCACAGACTGCTTGTACGTCGCTCCTACTTCATGGATTGGTAGAAGCAGAAGGCTGGAGATAGAGGGGGCGGGACTTGGCGGAATAAGGATGACAAAATACACGCGAGGAAAAATAAGGTGTAAAATAAGCCGCATACATGTTAATAATAATAATAATTGTAAATGTAAATAAATAAATATAAATGTTAGGTCAAATGTAGGCCTACTTATTGAGTTCATGTTGAACTGCAAAACACTTGCTACTATTAAAGTGGGTTAGGATTAGTGGGTACCCTTACGAAAATTAACCATGGTTTAATTATAATAGAAGTGTAGTAACCTTTTTTTGCGCATTGATTACCACAGTTTTACTACAAATACCATAGTTAAACTATGGTTAGTGTAGCAAAACCATGGTCCATTTGTGGTTACCATGAACTGTTCTCTAAGATTTTGGTATCAAAAATAACAATAACACTATTTTATATTTTTGTGGCAGGGCAAGTAGTAGGCTAACCATGTTTATATATATATGTAGTAAAACCATGGTTAATTTTCGTAAAGGTACGTTTAGGTTAGGTTTAAGGGTGGGTTAAGGTGTAGGGGTAGGGTCGACAGTGTAATAATTATAGATGTAACTACAGAAATTAATTACATGAGTAACTGGTAACTACACGCGAACTATTAGCACAACGTACACAATTAGTTCATTATATCTATTGATTCATTTCAATGTTAGTATAGGTAAAGACACATAATATAAAGTGGGTCCATTATTATTGTTATTATTATATTCTTCTGCTATTTTAGTAGTGCCACCCGTAGCAGCAGAATACTGCTGAGATAAAATCTTAGAACACAGAACATTTATATCTTGTTTTTTATATACGTTTACGCTTTTACCTTAGCAGTAATATTCAAATAGATTCAAAATATTCGTTTTCATATTTTATACACATTATTGTCAAGTCATACAGGATCATTTGCATTATTCAGTTCGGTTTCTGGGATCCCCGAGCAGGCTGGCCCGCGTGTAAAGTTGACAAACCTGTTTTAAAATGTGGATCAACTAGTCGGGCTGAATTCACGGACAACCCCTATATAGTTTCAGCTACATGTAGCCGTTCACATAGTGTCGCTTCTGCTTTGCATACGAACATAAAACGAAGAGTGCAATCAAGGACTCCGCTAAATGCCAGCCTGAACCTGCCGAGATACAGACAAGAGTCCGTAAGTTCAATCAGAAACGCGCCTTTCAAATCAGGATGGGCGCCAGTAAGTCTAAACAATATAAAAAGATTCATCAAGTTCTCCTCGTGGGCTTGGATGCGGCTGGAAAATCTACTTTGCTGTACAGGCAGCAGCGTGGTGTGGTGATGGAGACCTCACCTACTGTGGGCTTCAATGTTGCGACTGTAGAGCTGGACAAGAAGACCTCACTGACCGTGTGGGATGTTGGGGGACAAGGAACTATGAGGCCCAATTGGAAATACTACCTAGAGGGATGTAAGGTCCTGGTTTTCGTGGTGGACAGCAGTGATCATGCCAGGATGGGAGAAGCCCAGAAAGCCCTGAAGAAGATTCTGAGTAATGAGCATTTGAAAGGAGTTCCCCTGATGGTGCTGGCTAACAAAAAGGACCTGCCAAACTCTATGACTATTAGAGAGGTGTCTACATTGCTGGAGCTGGATAGTTACACAGATCGAGTGTGGGAGATCCAAGATTGCAGCGCCCTGAAGGGACTGGGTCTCCAACAAGCCTGTCTCTCTATAGCTAAGCTAATGCACAAAGCATAAGTAAGATACTAAGCTAACTACAGAATACAATAACAAGCAAAATGAAGTGGTTTGATCATGACACTATCATACTAAAACTAGAACTAGAATGTTAGGCAAATAATTGACTGATTTAACTACTGCACTTGTTCACAGTTGCTGTATATGCTGTAAATAGTATGTTTATTTTTTTTACTTGTCTTCATGGTCTGCACTTCAAGCATGTGTTCTGTAATTACTGAAAACAACTTTTCCTTTGTAATTGAATGCCATGTTGCTGTGATTTTGATGAGAATCCTGTCTTGTGATACATACATTTTGATATTGGAAACTTTATTGAGGAAAATTCATAGAAATTGGGTGCTTTTAAATGCAATTTCAGTCTTAGGTAACACTTTACGATAAGGTCCAATTTGTCAAATGTAGTTAACTACATTAGTTAACATGAACTAACAATGGAAATTTGTTAAATAATGTTAATGCCACTTTGTCATGATGCCATCATTCATATACATCATGGATATTTTGATTTTGAAAAGCAGCTTATGCATTTTAGATAAAACATTGCCTTATCACAAATAGGTAAATTCATATTTAGACTCTTAATTTAGACTCAAATGGATTGGATATACATTACAACTTTATTTGGAAACTTTACTGAGTCGAATCAATAAGAAATGGGGTGATTTTATATTCAATTTTTGTTTTATAGGCAACTTTCCACATGTTCCATTTGTTAACATTCGTTAACTACATTAGTTACCATGAACTATCAATAGAAAATACATCTAAACATGTATTGATCTCAGTTAATGTTCATTTGAACATTTACACATAATAGTGTGTAAATTAAAGTAAAAAGTTGTTTCTGTTAATATTAATGGATTTGAGCTAACAATAAACAGTTGTATTTTTACTAACTTTAACAAAGATTAATAAATTCTGTAACAAATGTATTGCTCATTGTTAGTTAACGTTTGTTAATGCATTATCTAATGTTAACTAATGGGACCTTATTGTAAAGTGTTCCCCTTTTATATTGTTTACACATGAAGCTGTAGTGAAATTACAATGCCTAAATTGTAAAATAAACTAATCTTTGACATTGCAATGATGAATACCTTAAACCTTACATACCTTGTTCAGGCCTGCATATATAAGTGACTATGACCAAAATATAGCAGGCTAACCTGTTATGCTGTCATAACTTGGCAAGAAAGTAGCCAACTCAATAGCACTGTGTAAAAAAGAAGCATGTGATGAAACATGAATTGATGTAACTATTTACAATATAATCTGGATCCAATTTGTGCTTTCTATCATACTGGATAAGGTAGTTTGGTAAGGGGAATTAGTAGGGAAGCTGGTCCTAGATCAGTGTAAAAAAAAAGCTAAATAAAGAATTCACTGTTTAGGTGTCATATGGCAGGAATGCAAATAATACTAGTAAAAGTCTGTTGCTATGAGTCAGTAGTTTGGTGTGAACTTCCTTTGTGTCTTTACCACTGCAATTATGCAAAGATACGTCGTAACAACTGTTCCTCTAATATTCTGTGTACGCAATAAATGTGTATAATACATCAACTGCAGTACATCCTCTCCACATCTCACTCTGTTGACTTTGAAAGGCTAATTATAACTGTGATAATTATATGCTTGATCACTAATGATCTGATTTTATCTGTTCTTCTTCTTTGGATACTGATGCATCCTTCTCAAATCCCTCCATGACTGCAAAAGGAGGAGTCCAGGCACCACCACCCAGATCCCATTGAAGAACACCAGGTAGACCCACAGGTACAGCCAGTTGCTGGTGTCCAGGTTAGGGCTTCCGATTAGCCAGTCTGGACAGAAGGTCATCCAGCCCCCGTACAACTCACACACACATAGTGTGATCTGAACAAAGTGCCTGGTTCAGAAAGAAATGCGAGACATATACACAAATGCATAAAACAGTGTTAAATATCAAGAACCCTAACTAATAAATGATTTTATTTTGCAGATTGTGGGATGGAGTTTGAATTGGAAATCAAAGCTGGATTATTGAGATTGTGGGGCAAAAAAAATAGGTTAGAAATTTAAGAGAAAACATTGCGTTATCACAAACAGAAAAAATCATATTTAGACTTTAATGAATCTCAAATGGATTGTATTTATATGCAGAATGAATCATTTTGAAAACTGTTTCCTGATTTACCTGTAGTGTTTGTCTTTGATGATGGCGTAGACTAGAAGCAGGGCCAAAGTACCATCTAAAACCACTGTCAGAAGCTCCAGAGATACTATTGTCGGGTCGGAGTACAACCAGCGCTCATCTGCCTTGCCATATTCTTTCCCTGTTAAACATTAACATGCATTACATGTACAAGACAACAGAAAGCAGAAATGAACTTTTCAAGGTAAATGGACATTTTGGAGGTTTTGCATCTGCATTCAAGATGCACATAAATTGCTTCAGGAAGTAAGACATTCTGTAACTATTTGAGGTCCGGACTGGCAGAAAGTGGAGAGCCTCAAGGGAGCTGGAGGCAGCAGAGTCTAGGCCGGGTCACTTTTTCAGGTCTAGAAAGCAAACTTTTTAAAATTTGACTTCCTAATATTTCCAGAACTGTGGAAACCCTGGTTTTTCTTTTTTAGATTTAGTTTATTTTGAATGCTGTTTTTGTTTTAATTGAAATCGTTCCATCATCTTGAGGCCCCCGGCCCCCTTGGTTGAGAACTACTGATTTAAAGGGATAGATCACCCAGAAATTAAAATGTAATTTAATGTCTCAATATCTTACAAGACTGTCAAGAACTATTGCCTAGTCTTGGATTATTTAGCAAGCAAGTCGTATAGAATAACTATGGTCACTGTATGTATTACAGCAACTTTTGTGTTCCACAGGAAAAAAAAACATATCACACGTTGAAAATGATATTAGGGTGAATTTTTGGCTGAACTTCTCCTTTAATATTACTACTGTTTAACGCAAGTCACATTACACAAAACCGAGCACTTTCTAAATTGTTTTTGATTGTACAGAATCTCTTAAATTCAATTAATGGACTTTGAACTTTGTACATCATACCTACCAACAAACACCACTAGATGTCATCCTACTCTATCAGTCTTGTTTTCTTCTAACCAAATCAGTTCATTTCATTAGTGCAAATCACTTTTCATTTGACTTTGTGTTGTAACCATAGACTGTAACGCAGCATACTCACATAGCTCTGCCAATAGACCGTCAGAAGTTGCCACATTTCCAACAAGTGACATGTAGACGAAGGGTCCCTCCTGCACGGTCAAGCAGCCAGAGGTGAGCAGAGAGTTACGAGCAGGTAAAACGTGAACGTTCCTGCATACACCTTTGCACTTACCAGAGTAAAATGAACTATTGCGTCGTAAAACAACCACACGAGGACCCACCGATCAACAGCTGAACATTTATTCCCACATTTTTGCGCAAAACCAAACCCGACAGCAAACTGAGCCACACACGCGAGTAGAGAATAAACCGTTACTTTAGTGAAAAGTGCAGGTTCTTCGCCTTCTGCCATTATATTTGTAGTAACTTGCTTCACTCGGTCTCAGTGCAGTGGCTGAATGACATATCCAGGCCCCACCCATGGTTCTAACGCGGGAGCTTTAAAGCCATAGGCTCAAGCAGAACTCTCTCCACTTCACCCGTCCACGTCACAGAGCAGAGTACGTTTTGGCGGCAAATTGTTTTATTCCACCAAGTACTTTTCTGCCATTATGTAATAATTATATTCAACGCCATAATATATGTAGACATCATAGAATTACCTGACAAATGTACAAATATCCCATTTAAAAACAGCTAGGAACAGCATGAAAATATATCAACCGTAACATTTGCAAGAGCTTTTCAGTCATGACGTCGATTTGTAGTCCATCGCATAATTCTAATTCTAGCCATGGATGCCCTTAGGAATTTCATATGGTTAAAATGTTCGATTTAAGATTAAAATTACACATTTTGCTCTTCAATCTAAATTGCAATTTTTTTAAACCTACTTTTTAAAACCAACTTAAGTTGGGAGCAAATTGATCCCTCATGCACACAAACTCTCGTCCCCTATGGTAGTTGTAGTCCTTATGAAGCACATTGCTTTTTTTTTTTCATAGTGGTTTTAAATTTCATGTTTGAGGTATGACCGTCTTATTTATGTGTATTTAAGTTTCTTTAAATAATGTAAAGAAATAGATTATTAAAAATAATTTCTCAAAAATGCTAATTGTCTTAACTTGATGGCCAGCAAATCTCACCCAAAATTTGTCACCAATGTAAACATTGACCCTATAATGTGGACGCAGGTGACTGGTGTGTTTCCGATTGATCTGATTTAATCTCTCTGTAAGCTCACAAGAAACAACATAGAGCATTGCACTTATTAGAAAGAGAAGAGAACAAGACTTCTGAATAGAAAAAGCCAAATTAAATGCCAGAACAGGGACAAGAAGGAAAGCTAACAGGTAAAAAGAGAAGAGACACCAAAGCATCAGAAGGTCAATCATAAAAGAGCAATAAAAAGGATGGCTAACAGCAAGTTTATTTTGGTTAGGTTCATTGATACATAAAGCACGTCCTGAGGGAGTGATGAGTGAAAGATGTGTTGCCATAGATGGATAGGTTGAGAATTGTGCGTAATTGTGATCCATATGAAAAGAATGAGAAGGGAGCAAAATGGAAGTTAAGGGGATCAATTACAAGTCAGCCAGCAGACTAGAGGAGAATTTAATAAGAATTATACTATACTCCAGAGAACGTCTCATCGTAATGTCCAGAGATAGGCAGACATAACACCCAAAAGACCCCCATATTATAAGCAGCTCCAATGCAACGTGGTAGGCATTATTAACCTTTTTTAGTTGCTTTGAAATGAAAAACAAAAGGCACAATGAATTTCAACTCATTCTTTATCTTTAATATGCACAGTTGAAAAAAAAAAATACTGATGAGCCACCTTAAAGAAAAATTCGGTTCTAAAATTTATAAAAACGTACAATCAGAGGCCAAAATGCGATCTGTCGCTTTTTTAGATTTTTTTTTTCTTTAGCAAGTAAAAATCTTGCAACAAGCAATAAGCTTGTATCCATTTCTGATACAAGACAAAACTTCTTTAAAGTGGCTCGTTTTCTAGTTGTCTAGATAAGTTCATGAATTTCAAACCTGTTTTTTCTTTTTGTTCAACAATAATGGCTAATTCAAAAATCATCAGGGCTGCCTTCAGCTTCCTTACTGTCTTTTTCAGCAGTTTGCAGCCCAAACATAACTACTTTAGTTCAAATGCATTTTTCCCCATACATCCCTTTACAAGTTAATGCACAGTGAAAAAAGCAGAAAAAAAACATCCAGTCACAACAGTAAGTTTCCAAATTTTCCAGCCCATTTTCCATATAATGGCAATCATTTGCCATTACAAAACAAAAGTTAAAACAAAAAATAACAAACAAAAATTACCCCTATTGGCTGTAAATCAATAACCACAATATTATTATTGTTCTGTAGCATCCCAACAATGTCTAGTGGACCTAAGTGTGGTAGCTTCACATTATATACCTAAACAAGAAATATGCTTTTATTTTAGTTGGTACAATTAGGTTTGGTAGCAAGTGAAATAAGATTAAAAACCAACTAAACAAAAAAAGGAACCACTATGTCACGGATCTCCTTTTCCCATTGCTTGTATAGTCAAAATTAAGCGAACATCGCTCTCCACTTACATTAAGCAATAAAACGGGAAAACCAAATGTGTGCGCGTAAGACTGGAAAAACTCCAAAAAGCGGAAGCTCTACTGATCAAAAAAAAGAATTCACAATCCAATCACTGTTGCAAAGTTTCTTGTGGTTTTGACTACCAAGTGAAGAAATTAACTGATTTAGTGAAAATATCCTCCATCCGGTTACTGGGGTTATCCCAATGAACTTATTACTATGGTTACAGACAGGAAGCAGAGAAGATGAATTCAGAAAATAAAAAGCGCTGCCAGAGCACCCTTTTTAAGCAGAAAGACCAGTTAATGTTTTCTCAAAGAACTTCCAAAGGTTGGGGCAGCCCTTTAAAAGTCCTGGCCAAATTGACAAATCACATAGGATCCTCCTTTGACATGTCCGACAGTCCCACTGCAAACCAAAAAAGATCGGCACAATGAATGTCCACTACACTATCACTGCAGAAGTTCGAAAATGAGGGTGCTTGACTGTCTTGAATGAGATTTTCTCCATTCAAGTTTGTGTGATCTTCTGATGTGATTTTTTTCTTCATTATCTTCAGTGTTTTGTAAATATCCATAATTTCAGGATGAAGAACAAGCAAGAACTGGTGGCGAGAATTTAAGTTCTGTTTGCACACCACATATTTAGAGACACTCCCTTCCCACATTTGAATAATATTCCATGGAATAACCCATTATAGGCTAGTTCACAGATTTCAGATGAATGAGGGAGGGGGTCCAAATGGCTTAACACAGTCGAGGCTGGACGTATTGAGTTGGGTGTCTGGCTGAGACTCTAAGATCATGACCAGAAATGCAACATTTTGAGGGAAGGACTTTCTTGGAAACAAAAGAAAATCCCTGCCTATATATTTCAGGAATATCTCTTTCTTTCATCTTCCTTGGCTGATATGATGGCTGGTACAACAACAGAAGTTCCTATTATTGTTTATGATCACCTATGTGTGCGTGTGAGTGAGTGAAAGCAAGAGCAAAATATATCTCTTTTTTTTTTTTTTTTGGCAACTGCAGTATAATGAGTCTTGTTCTTTTTTTCTTCCATGTCTTGAGGTTGTTGAGATCCATCCATGTTTTGAGTGGCATTGAGACTCATATCCTTCAGTGCTAGTTTCTTCTGTGTGAGTGAGTGTCGTTTCTGAGCATGGTGATTGATTGTTTTTTCTGGTTAGTGAGTGGTTGGTAGGTGATGGGTCAGTAGGTGGCAGGGGCTGAGGAGCAGCTGGGAAACCCACCATTCTGAAGTTCGAAGCTCCGGTTGTCTAGAACTTGAACTCCTTGGTTTGTAGGTTGGAGGATGGATCAAAGTTAAACGTGCCTCCCTGGGTGGCCTCAGGAATAAGGCTGGGGTCCTCATCAATCTACAAGCCAAACCAGACATTATTAACCAGATATCCACTGATAATTCAAATCTAGAACAGAACCCCCAACAAATAAAGCCCACGAGCAACAACACAGCCGTGCGTCAAGCACTATACAGAGAAACATGCCAAGAACCGAGAGATTGAGACTCACATCGTCTCCCGAAAAGTACTGATCGATGATTTCAAATGCAAGTTTATAGATGTCCTCATTTTCATGCTGCTGTAGGTTCTCAATTTTTTCCAATCCTGAAACACAGAAGCAAGATTACTGCTGATCTTTTTCTACAAAATAAGTAAAAACATCAGCGTATGTGCAGATGTGATCATTTTTGGACTAATCTGCTGGTCATTTATCACAATACAACCAAAAGTGATGGTCTAAATTTAAAGACTACCCATTTCTATACTGTATGCATTACCTCCACACTCTTCAATGATCTCAGCAATTGTGCTGGCTTCCTCCCCAGCCATGATGAGGATGTTTTTCAGTCCATCGAGAACCACCTGGACCACCTGAGAGTCTTTCACTGAAAGCAGGTTGCAGAAGGGCGGGATCACGTTTTGCTGCACCAAGTACTCCACCTGCCAATTACATCAAGGTAACCAATGAACAAGCATGAAAAGGAAAGTGGCTCGGAATCAGAGATACATCTGGAATGGTTCATACCTGATCCTTTCTTCCACTTATTGTCAAGTTGCTAATGGCCCATGCAGCCTCCTTCTGTGTTCCAAAATCACCCTGTTTGGAAATGCCAAGACATATCAGACATCAAATTAAAGATCAAGCAGTGTTTAGTTATAGAGTGTCTAAACTGGACTCATCAAAGAGTCTAGATTCAAGCTCTAGAATTGATTTCTGATGCCATATAACAGATTATTAATAGTGAGAGAACATTGATAGTGAAATAATCATATTACAAATGTTTTTAATTTTCTCAAGAAAATATGAGTGGTTCATGCCGATTCTAGGGTGTTATAAGTGGTTACTTATTGGCCCCTTATTGCTTATTGGCCCAAGTCAAATAAGACCCACCATCAAATCTCTATGATATTCTGATCACCAGAAATTGCCTGGATTTAAAATAAATGTTAAAAGCAAGATTAAATAAGATTAATAAGATATATATATATATATATATATAAAGGAAAAACGCAACATAGAAGCATTTTCACAACTTGTCTCGAGATTTTTGGACCCCACAGTATATATACTGTAGCAGTTCTCAAATTAGGAGCTGTAATGAATGCTAAAATGAAAAGTGGGTGTACAGCAGGCTATGCAGATAAAGACTTACCTTGGCAAGCTGGTGAATGATCATGGGTATGAGACCAGCATCTATTACAGCCTGCACCTGCTGCTGGTTACCTGCTGTTATATTGGACAGGAACCACACTGCCTCCTGCAGGGAAGAACAGAAACATCACAGATGTACTCTAAACATGAGCCACAGCGCTTACACTGGGACTGGGGAGATTTCTGGAGTCATTTATGAAATTAGACAAGTAAATATTTGGGTTTCATCATCTTGATTACATTTCACACAAATGGGATCAGATGGGATGTGTGTGTGTGTCTCACCTTGTTGATCTTCTCTTTGGGGTGTGTGAGCAGATTGGCAAAGTGAGAGAGGACATCACAGTTGAGCACCACCTGAGTCTGCTCATCCGTCCCTGTTACAATGTTCCCCACCGCTCTCAGCGCTGCGGTCTGAGCAGAGGATACACAAACACTTTTAGAAAATGGCTTTGTGTGTGTGTGTTTTTTTTATGTATATAAATGGTATTTAACATACATGGTATTATTTTTACCTGAACTTTGACCTCTTGGTGGCTGAGCAGTGGAACAAGGAAGGGGACGACACCTGAGTCTATTACCATCTGAATCTGCTCGTTACCTCCATCTGTCAGATATGACAGAGCCCACACAGTGTCTACCAGAATCTAGAAGGAGGAGATTTTAGTGTTCTAAATGCAAATGCAGACTCAGATTCTACCATTTATTACACAGCTCTCTGCTTGGTTAATTGTAACACTGAGGGGTTAAATTGACCATTTTTCTTTCTTATTAGAGGATTTGTCAAAAAGTAATAAAAATAAAATTCATATTTTATGTTAAAGTACTTATTTGACAAGAAGCCGTATAATAGTTGAGATAAATGTCAGCCAATCGTTATTGCAAAATAAATCCCCTCAAGGCAACAGAATACCCTTTTTTGTGTGATAATCACTAAAGAATAATGTAAAGCAGCCAGTCAAGTAACTAAAACCAAATTTATGACACTATTTATGTAATTAAGAGCAACACTTATGGTTTAGAGAATAAAAAAATGTTCACCTCTTGTACTTACATTTATATCTGTATGATATATGAGTACACAAAGGGCAGGAAGAATCTGTGAGTGAAAAACGGAAATTTTAGAAATTGATATTTTATTTTAAACCACCAGAATGAGAGAATAAAGCAAGCACCATGTAAGCATGAAATCAGCTGTAGGACAACAAGAATATTCATTAGACCTGCCATCTATGAAACAGTTGTTATATCACACACACAAAATAACAGAGAGTGAGAACACAGTCTAATGATTTCCTAGCAGCAGGAGGTACAATATGTTCCTTTCAGCTCAAAGCTACACCTCCACATTACAGACGAGGAGGAAAGAAAAATTATCAAATATTGGCATGTCGTTTACACAGCATAATATCTGCACAGACTGAATAGATACTTAATTGAAAGGAAACACACCTCGTATTATTGAGAGAGGGTGATTCTAAAGAAGAAAAGATCTGCCACATAATATCTTACACAATCTTTAGGATATTGTGGCAGTGATGCTTTACTGAATAAAATGCCAGTTTATTAAGTCCTTCATACATATAAATCAGTCAAACAGCCATAGACCAAGCATTATTTTAGATTACCAAAAAAAATGTGTGAAGTTGTTGATTGATTGGTTAAAGGGGTCATATGATGCGATTTCAAGTTTTCCTTTCTCTTTGGAGTGTTACAAGCTGTTCGTGCATAGATAAGATCCCTGAAGTTGCAAAGACTAAAGTCTCAAAACCAAAGAGATATTCTTTATCAAAGTTACGACTCTGCCACACCCCCCTAAAATGGCTCGTTCTAACACGCCCCCACATATCTAGGTCACTATGTGGAAATATTTGCATAATGCCGCCCAAATGTTCACGCAAAGAAAGAAGGCGTGGTTTCAGTAACCGCAGTTAGTGTTGAAGCAGCCATGTCAGGGAGACGCTGTGTGTTTCTAGGCGAAAGCAAAAGCACTTTATTTGGCCTTCCGAAAGTAGATGCATTTAGGAATCTTTAAGATCACTTACAACAGAACAGCAATGCATTTTATGGACGACCGTTTCATGAACCTAGGAGAGGAGGTAATTCTGACTTTGCTATGACAATCTGGCGCTTCTGAATCAGCGACTGTAAGTATGTTTTGTTACTAGTTTAAGTATTTGCTATCGCGCGCGCGCGCAAAACGAAGCGTTTGAGATGCGGGGCATAGAGGACCTACAATAATGTACAGTATTTGAAAAATAATGTGTTTTTTGAACATTAAAGCATGTCAACATATTCTGTTACACCAAATACACAAAATAATGATCTTTAAAAAAGCATCATATGACCCCTTTAATGATTTTTACCAACTCAAAGAAATAGTGTACAAAATGCACATACAATCACTCACACTCCTCACCTCTTGTACCGTTTCCATAGGTGGAGGTGGGTCTTTGTTTCGGCACAGGTTGACAATGACCCAGGTAACGTTTCTCAAGAAGGTTATGGGGATGGAAGGATTAATAAACGACAAGAGAGGTTTGACCACACCAAGCGAGATGACGTAATCTCGACACTGAGGTCCATCACCTGCACAGGGCCCATGAAACAAACACGTGTGTTAAGTTCTGATGAGCATCTCAGCTGTTACAACTCTCAAATTATGGACCAGCCTTTTTGGATAAATTTTACGTTTAAATTTTATAGACCGTTTCTTACTAAAGAAATTCAAATGTGGCAAAAATGAAACAAAAAAGGAACAAACTTATTTGTACCGAGAGCAAAACAAATTCGTTGAACAAAAAGTGAATATACTCCAGTACTATAGGTGGCGCAATGCAAGTACAGCTTTGAAGGGTTGTGAACCTTCAAAATTAGTAAATAAATAAATACAAAGGTAAAATTATAGATTCTTCCTTTGGTGTTTAATGTTGGTTGAACCAACAGCTTTCAATGTGTTAATGTCAACAATATGCATGAAGCAGCTGCTTTAGGCATGGCATCCAAAAGTTCACATATTACACATAGAACTCTCATTAATTTCAATTTAAATTCTTGTTCTCATTTTCTCACTTTCAGTTACAAAATTCAGAGGCAGTAACAGTGTGAGGACATTTCTCAGGTACTCACCAATGATGTTTCCCAGCGCCCACACGGCCTGCTCACACACATTCTGATGAGGAGATTGGAGAAGTCTCAAAAACAGTGGGACAGCATCTACACAGTCAGAGAGAGAGAATGAGAGAACATACACACCGAGCAGCTACACACAGAACTGATGGAAGTGAAAACAGGCTGATCCAGTAGACGAAAGCCTGTCCAAACAACGTACTGGATTTGACCACTGCCTGTGTCTGCGCAGACGTCCCTGATGCAATGTTGGTCAAAGCCCAGGCAGCTTCAAACTGCAATGAAGGACTGACAAAAAAAGAAAGAGACAAGTAAGTTCATTCATTGTCCAATATTTATTTAACATTTACTATATATATTTATTTTTTCAATGCATTTTTATTCATTCTCCAGTAATTTGTAAAAGTATGAAGGTTTTAACTTTTATTGTACAGATGTTGAAAAGGTGGATTTCCATTTCTATATCAGGTACCAATCCTTATTTATCCTCATAGCCATGCATTTAAAAGATGCTGTTTGTGTATAATATACACACACAACCCCTCAAAAGTTCGTAAAAATGTTTTTGAAAGAAATCTCTTATACTCTTCAAGGCTGCTTTTATTTGATCAAAATACTGCAAAAACAGTAAAATTCTGAAACATTATCACAATTTAAAATGCATGCTAATACAATTTCTTAAAATGTAATTTTCATGTGATGGCAAAGCTGAATTTTCAGCATCATTACTCCAGTCTTCAGTGTCACATGATCCTTCAGAAATCATTCTAATATGCTGATTTGGAAACATTTCCTATTTTGAACAGGTAATATTATAATGCTTAATATTTTTGTATCATTATACATTTTGATCAATTTGATGCATCTGTGCTGAATTAATTTTTCAAAAAAAATTATATATATATATAGACCACAAATTCTTGAATGATAATGTATGCTGAACAGCTATTGAGGGTCACAATCCACTCTGACCATCTCACTTGAGGATCTCTGTCCATCTAACAATGATCTACCATCATTCAAGATGACATTCAGAACTTCATTAACTCTGATGCACGTTCGTACACAGACAGCACAACTAAAAAGGTTCCATTAATTAAGAATACTTTCACTCAGTGCCATGTAGTCACTCACTTGTCATCTCTCTCCAGGCATTTGACTAAGATTGGAAGGATTCCACATTTTATCAAGTCGTCTATGGGGGGATTTCTGTCACTTGAGAGCAATTTTCTGTAAGGACGGAAAAGAGAAAAACAGTCATCTTTCGGCACTCCAAATACATGCCAGCAGTGTTAACGCAATTAATTTCTAAGAGACCAATCCAGCCAAAGATATTTAATTACAAGCATAATTAACATAGTATGCCATTTTTCTGTTTTGTGTTAGGCTATTCACTTTCAGCTGATCAACAATGTGTATTAAGAAAGCAAAAAGTGTCCATTTAGATATGTTGACTTGAGGCTATGAGTGATGTTTTTAGAAGGCATTGTGTAACAAATGCAAATCTTTTCATATATGTTTCACAACACTTTACCTGGCTGCTTGCACTGCACTGAGCTGCACCACAGCATTGTCACTGGTGGCGTTCTGTAGTGAAAAGATGAGAAATGGAGAATGAGAGGAAGAAGGGCCTGCTCACACCCACACATACTTTGTGAAGTGTAGTGCTGATGTGTGCTGACCCTCTGAATCGGTTATTTATCAGTCAATGCCTCTCTTACCACCAACATTTAATAACAACACACATCAGAAATTTACCTGTAAGATGGCATCTAGCGTTACATTTTGCTGAGGAGAAAATGGAGGAAAAAAAAAACGTTTAGACAAACTATATAAAGGAAAATGGAAGATATGGAGTCAGATGAAATGAGAAGAAAGCCTCTTACTCCTTTGAAATCAGAGTCCGCATCAGAGTCTTCCAGACTCTCTTCCTGTGGAACATTTCGTTTCTTCAGGAGATGCTCGTCTCTTTTGTTCTGTACGGATTGAGAAATCAGATAAATACCAGGTCCTCTGTGATACCTTGAACTTAATAAATGCATCATGAGATCATACAGACCTAAACAAATACAAACTCTGATTTTAGACTCAATGCATTTGAGGAAGTAAGAGAACACACCATCTTATTAATGTCATGTATATTTAACAAAGCTGTATTTATTTTTAATGGACAATCGTTTCGAAGAGGTTATATCACACATTTTCCCTCTAAGAAGCTTAAAATCAAACAGACAGTTTTTTTAAGCTGTGCCTTTAAGATATCAAACTTCTTCAGTACAGTGGTTCAATGTGGATCAGAATGAAGAGACTTAAAGATTATATTTAACCTTGTTAAATATAAACATTAGCTGCTCGTTTTTAACACTGGGATCCTTTAGAAGGATCTGCAGAGTGGAAGGTGCTACACACAGCCAGACACCATTTTTTGCGCCACATTTTGATAGTTGTTCTAGTGTTTAGCAAGTTCGGCCAGTTCAGAGCAACAAATAAGTAGACAAATTAATGTGTACAGTTGTGCACCAATATCTACGTTTTTGGTTGGATTTTCAAGTCTAACAATTTCAGAACAAGTCCCTTTTGCAGCTTAGTCTGAAAAAATTGTCTTTTTTCACCGAGGGTTAAATATTTCAATCTTCTTTCTCATGATACAGCCCCTTAATGAATATTTTGCTGCTGATGTCAATTAAATAGAATTCAACAGCACAATAACTGAACCCTTGAAAATGGCAACTGACGAAATGGAACACAAAGTAACTACTGGTTCTACACAGTGTGAGAAAATAATGTGAGAGTGAGCGTTCTGTGACTCTAATGTTGGAGCAAACAGGAATGCAAAGAGGAATGTCTCACACACAAACACAAACACACACAGAGCATAACAGCCGCATTCTGTCCGATTCCTCTGGGCTAACAGTGTAACTGCCTAATATGGACAGGACTTGCTGTGTGACCCAATCCAGCACCAAATTAATCAACAACATCGAGGCTGTAGGACTAAACTTCTGCTCCACATCAGCTCTAGCCCAGCAGATCAACAACGGGGGACTTCTACTCACTCAGACTGTGACACAAAGCATGCTGATATCCATTTGTCCTATTGGACTTTGTCCAGCAGCTTTGCTTCTGGTGATGACATGCTACTTTCTCAAGTAGGGATCTGTTACCGTTTTTTAATAAATGTAGAAACCCACAAAAACACAGGTAGTTCTAGCAAGGTTCTGAGTTCCTTGCCAAAAGGAAGAGAGATATGTGTGACGAGGGAAGCCCCTCATGACAAACCTTCTTCTTGGTGTGCAGCCAGCCAGGGGCCCTGTGACCACGGATGGCGTGACCCAAATACGGCAAGCGCAAACAGATCTCCAACAGAAACAGCTCACCAGATGAGAGAACAAAGCCATGAGAAGGCCTCAATAGCAAGACATTCTGATGTTGTTTTATAACCCATTTGCATAAAATTAATTTATTACTATTGTATAGTCAACTAGTCAATCTGTTTCTGCCAAATTAGCAGGAAAGAATACTTCATGGCATACATAGTAATAAATACTTTACAAAAACCAAATACATTTAAATATTTGTTTTCATGATTCCAATATTACACTGGAATGACAATACTACATTAAATTTAATTATAATAACATTAACCTGACTCTCATTGATTTATATGACACGTGATTTTTCTCATTTAACTAGGCAGGACAAACCTTTGTTTATCTAGGTATGATAACTAAAAATTGTTTTATTCACCTTTTATTTCAGCATTTTAACTGGCTCATTTTGCATAAAAAAAACACAATTCATTCTAACTGTCATTTTAATTAGTATCAGGACCAGTGAATTTTCTCAATTCACTCACTATTAAATCTGAACCCTGAATACACACTTATGTTATAGTAAGTTTGACAATTAACTTCTCAAATACAATATTATGACCAGTGGTCGACCGATATATCGCCAATTTTCAAATATCGGCATCGGCCGATAAGTTCTCCTGTTTGGCCGATGCGTTCGAGGCGGGACTTTTATTTTGACGGCGCTGACAGCGGTAGCGTCTGAGCAGTGCTCACATTCTCCCTCCTGCTCTCCGTCGTCGTTAACAGTTCTGTCTAATACGGATAGAAGTATGTCTAATAATCAGATAGAACGGTTAAACAAAGGAATTAAAAAGTATACAAAAAATATAATATAGATTGCTTTTATATTATTAGTAATAGAAAGGCAAACATTATAATACTTTCTTGTTTGCCGTCAGCATTCAGCAAATACGCATTTATATCATTTAAACAAATCTTTGAATGACTAATGAACATTTAATTTCACAAAGCTTGCAAACTTAGTCGGATCCAGTTGTGAGATCTTGTAAAGTGAGCATTTGTATCCTGAATGATCGCGTGTTCTCTGCGTGACGGTCGATCCGTGTGAATTGAATGCAGACAGGAGGAGAGTTCAGCTTCACTGGAGACGCGCGATCGACAAACTTTAAACTCGTGATTTCAAATTATGCTACGCTTTATGCATTTGCCCACTGTCATATTCATGTCATTTCCACTGTGTGCTGTATGTAAAATGAGTGTTACCTTGGCTTTATTTGAAAAAATATGATTCCCAAATCCCAATGCACACAAACTTCCCAGAATGCTGAGTTCCCTGTTGGTTACAGTATTTACTTCCTTTTTTATTATATTATTTATTAAATATTTATTTATTTGTGAAAAATACTTTGTCATCTAAAGTATAAGTATGTTTATTTAACACATTTACTTTTTAATCAATTTTCAAATGATTTCAAACTTCTTAAACATTAATTAAAATAAATAAAATTATATCTGCTTTATATCGGCCACCCTGCTTTCCAAGATATCGGCATCGGTTGTCAAAAAAACAATATCGGTCGACCACTAATTATGACATAACTGACTGCTCACAATAGCGAATATCCTCTAAGACTCATCTGTTCAGTAGCTCAGATCATGTGTCCGATGCAGCAGCTTCACCACATTTTGAGCATTTTATTGTTGGTTTCCAATTCATGACACTAAGCGTTTGGTCAAAATTACACTAAACATAGTGAGATGCCTTGCTTCCAATGCTCACGTCTGTCAGAAAATCCTAAATGCAGTGTCCTGAGGCCAGAACAAAGCATCCATGCACACTTACATGCAATCACCACCTGCTTAATTCTACTGTTATGCATAAAGAGACTCCAGAGAGCTTCATGCTAAGGCCATATTTAAACTACAGATTTAAACTACCTCTATTTCCTCACACAATCACATCACCTCACACACAGCACTGCAACTGCACATAAATTCTCAAAGTGATGTCAAGAGGTTATCACAAGGTGGGTTAGTTAGCAGGACCGCATGTGACATCTCACCAATGATATTGCGATATATACACTGAATATGTACTGCATATTTATGGTAATTTCACTGGCAATATAAAATTACAAGCTACATTTGGGCATTATTAGGTTAGTTTGAGAGAATTGAAACAGTAATAAATTGTAGTATTTTTGTTACTGATAAACGAGAGATGGCATTAGAACATCTGTGAATCATTTTGATTAATACATTTTAAATGAGTCAGCGACTAAAGTTCACAGATCATTTCATACCATTTCAGAGCAAAATCACAAATAATGCTAGTAAATACTGCCAAAAAAATGGAAAAATATCAAGATATAATTGTTTTAGCTTTACAGCCCGGCCCTAAATGAGACTGAGAAACTATTCAGTGAATACAAATCTCAAGTGAGCACTGAATCACCACAATAAACAGAGCTTAATGTTGTCGCTGGGAGTGCACATAGTTATTTAGGAATGGGGGTGGGGGGCTAAAGAGGATGAGAATCCAGCGTTGTAAGGCTGGTTTATTTCAACTAACATTCTCTGACGAATCACATGTAATGCATCAGAATGAAATGTTAAGCTGCACACACTGTAGCTTTAATACTTCCATCCAGAGAAAGCCTGCAAATGAACAGTGAATATGCAAATACACTTGTAACTACGATAGACCTCACATTTATTGTGAACTTACCTTTCTCAGTTCTACCGTCACTTCATTACGATGTCTTCGCATCGTCTGAAAAAGAATGAAAGAAATAGATTAACTTTGTAAAGTACAACATATCTAATGTATAAATAGTGAGGAAAAAAAAAATCTAAGAAAACTCCTAAAATGTAATGTTGTATGAGGAAATGGTGCCCATGCATTGGCAGAGTATGGCTTTGTTACTGCTTGAAGTTTAATACTTTGGTTTAGCTGTTTGTTCAAATCCACAAGTGATTCGTTTACACACCGCTAAGGTGACACCCTATAATACTGAATGGACTGTAACGATTGAAACAAAATGCAACATTACTGGCAACTAAAGTCTGGCCACTCCAGCAGAACAAAGAGGCAACCAACCATGGTAACCATGGTGATGGCAGAACCCAGCTGTCACTCACTCCTCCATTTAGACAATCACATTTTGTGGCCATTCTATTAGAACTGTTGCTTGAAAACCAACAGAACACACATCTGCATCAGACATGTCTGGAGCAACAAAACACATTAAAGCCATCCTTTTTTCTCACTTCTACATTGTGATATACATCCAAGTGTAACAGATTATCAAAAACGTAAGGTATGGATGGTTCTGAGTATCAGTTGTTGGTTGGATTTTGAGATGTGGCCGCTGCCCTCAAAAGTAGATGCAGATGAACGTGAGCTTGCAGGGGCAGAGATTAAGCAAACTAAATAATAGGTTTATTCATTTTTATTGCCATACCAGCATCCATGACTATTGGCATTGCAAGATTCATTTATTTTAAAAGAAACAAATATTAGTGACAATGATCGGAGAAGCCCTGCATACGTCACCAGAGAGGAGTGTTTCGTTTTCACTGGAAGGTCCAATTATGACAATATGTTTAAACATTACAGTCAAATTTGCAAAAATACACAGGGTGTTTTCATTTTATGCCGACTTCACACTATGGCAAAAATGGACAGACCACCCATCACAAGTGGTTTTGCACCCTAACTTAAAAAGAAAAAAAATAACAATAATAATACAGTTCCAATGGAACATAGAAGGAAAACGAAAAACATCAGCAGCCAACGATGTAAAGACTGCACTTGCTGTGTGGTGGGGATGGTGGGACGGATCAGATTTGATCTTGTGACTGGGCATCCTAGTTCATGTTACAGCAAACCCACACTGTGCCTTATGCAATCCAAAAGCCATGGAGAAAGCAAGAGGATGTTGAAGTAAAGCGAATCCGACAAACAAGAAAGGGAAACAGAAAAGGTCAAAACACCAACATTTATTTCTGAATGACTATTGTAATGACTATTAAATATATATAAGGAGGTCCAAGCATTATTGAATACTCAAAGCAAGAGTTCGATTTAAGCATTTGGCACATTCCTTTATTCAAAGTGACCAAGAGTGCATTGCACTTATAACTGCATGTCAATTAATGCCAAATTCAAACTTGTTTCACCTGCACAAGCACCATGGCTCAAAGTTGAACTAAAACTAGGTCACAATTCGGCCCATTTCAGGAAACCAAATAAAAGCAAGAAATTCTCAGCACAAAGCAGATTCCTGGAGTCTCAACATGTACGGTATTTTAGCGGCGCATGCGATATGTATGAGTCACAACAGAATGACAGGAGGGCAGAGCCGAGAGGAAGCACTCCAGTAGTCAGCGGACCGTTGCTTTGTCGGTGACATGACAGCTTGGCACTCTAGAGACCAGCATAATGACACAGTATGTGTGCATGTGCTTGTCTGGTAGCCAGCGTGGTCTGAGGACATGCTGTCTCACTGCTGTAAGGTCCACGACATACTAATAAATCGGCTAACCGTATAATAGCCACAAACATCAGGCTTGCTTGACTATCTTTTTAGACCATGCAGCCTGCAACACCAAGGTTATGTGTTCTAAGTCACTTTTAAAAAAAGTGTAAATAATACACAAATTACCCACACATGATTTCACTTAAGCATTTGGAAAATGCAAAACCGCAGGATGTAGGCTTACTGAGGGAAGGACTTCAAGTAATTCAATTTAGCTGGGTTGACACAGACAACATCAATTTTAATTAATAATCTTCATTTTAATGATCTCGATAATGAGTCTGAAGACCGTGTTTAACGTTAATGCATAAACAAATCTTCACGACAACATTATGTTTAGCACATCTGTAATTCAATAATCACAATAAGCATGGAGTTTTCTTAGTTTTGATAAGAAACAGCTTTCAAATTTTGTTCCTTTTATTTGCAAAATTCAAACAATAAGTGTTATAGCCACCTCAGTTCAAGAGGCAGTGACCGTCAATGATCATCTCTTCTTTGTTACTATTATTAGTTATAGCACTAAATAAACATGAATAAAAGAAACTTACTGAAATGTTTTGTCTCTTCAGTGTTTCAACCATGTAAAGACATCAATATAAGCTTGTAAACAATGTCATAAAAAATAACCCAGAGAGGACCATTTCAATAAATATATGCACTGTATTACAAATCAATCAAATCAAGAGCTCATGATTGCGAATCAAATTGTGAAATGTCAACACTCAGCCCTATAATCCGATCACAAATGTTTTTTGAATATTGTGCAAATTTGAACATGAACTCTTTGATCTTCGTATAAAGAGAGTATATGTGACATGGCAGACTAATCAAACGCCTTTGTTTCTTTTTCCAAAGCCACTTAGCAAATGCAAAACACAGACAGAAGCACTTGTTACTCTCTCGGTTAGCTACGATTACATCCTTGTTATGGGCTAAATCTAGCAGCTAATGAGTCAAAGTATCCCACAGTTCGTTGCTGACCACATCAAATAGGTCAGCTGAGCCACTGTGCACGAGCCCTTCACTCTTATAGGAACACAAGATGAGAAATCTGAATCTGGTTTGCAAATTCTGGGAATAGCTGCAGAAGGGCGACAGCTTTGCCGGCCTCATCCAAAGCCATGTGTCTGACGGCTGAGTCACACCAGCACCCTACAGTCGCAGTCAATTCACACCGTTAATCTTGAAGGAGGCCTCTGGGGTTACTCGCGATTTACTATATAGTACATTGTTTTACGCGAGTATGCATGCAGGTAAAGTTGAATGAGATGCGCGTTAAATATCGCATGCGATTAATCGTGCAGCCCTACTATATATCCAACTTTATATATAGAGCTGGGTAATAATAGTTGATATTTGCTATACATTTCATTTTACGTGAGTGTTCACAGATAAAGCTGCATATACTTATATAACCAACTTCATATATAGAGTTGGGCCATAATATAGTTTACATTTTGCAGCGTTATAAACAGTCAAGCAGTTGACATTCGCTATATAGTGCTTTACATGATTGCACTTTATGTAAAGAGATAAAGTTGGATGTACTATATAGGCAACTGTAAATATAATGCTGCCGATATTATAGTTTATATTTAAACTAAATTTATAGTTTCAAATTTTAAAAAATTCACTATGCATGTATGTGGATTATACCTGTATATATCTGTGTATATATATATATATATATATATATATATATATACACACACAACTTTATATTGCTGGGAGATAATATAGTTAATTTTGAGACAGCAGATGAGATTTGCTACATAGTATATACCGCTTACATGAGTGGACTGTGTGTATGCGGGTAAAGTTGGTTATAGTAGCTGTAGGTAGGACTAGGAGTTATTAATTTATTTTGTGGCGATATTAAGGACTATGAAACTTTTAAAAAGTTTTGTTCAATTTATAAATTTGGTGTAGTCACAAGCCTATTTGGTGATGTGTATCACCACCATGGTAAGTGATGAATATAAATGATCTGGGTTGAAATTTCAATCATATCGCCCACCCCTGAGGAGTTAACTGAAAGTCATGTCATAAAACTTAAACACGGTATAAAATTACATTATATCTTTAGTCACATAGTGATCAAACCAACAGTGGCAAGGAAAAAAAACTTAATTGCTGCATTATATAATCTATCAGATTACGGCACAACCTGGCTTGCTAATATTTCTAGGTCGCCTTGTTGCAGCCTACACTGGGGTTCAGGAGCACGACCGTCTGGAGGTCTTCATTCCAGTTTGAAGGCAATAAAATCAGATTTATTTAACTCTGGTGTATCTACAGGTGATGCTTAGATGCTAACTGCCACACCGAAGGACGATCTGATTGAAGAGGAAAAGATGTGAAGCAGTAGTCTTTTCACAACGACATCTTTATTAAAACACCACAATCAGCTCTAATCAATGAACAGGTCTATTAAAATCAACTACAGCAGGCTTGCTAACCTGGCGTGACTAAACGAGCAATAAAGAGGTCAGTTGTTGAGGTATGACTGGTCATCATTAGTTCAGTTCTGGAGAGATTGCTAAAGCCGGTTTAACACACGTCTCTGTCGCATATATCTGGTTCGCAAGTTATATTCCCTGTTATGTGACAATGTTTACGGTGTTTATCTTCTATACGTGAATGTTAAAAGTATAAGTACGAAAAAACACGAAAAAACGGGCTGCTGGGCGATTAATCTGCCGCCTGCTAACCAGTTAATTTAGCCGCTAGCCCACATGCTAACACGATAAATCTGCATGTTTTTGGCCCAGCGTACTTTAAAATTAAAAAATAACAGCCGAGCCACCAAACCGACCTTGTAGACAAACCAATTTTTATATTACACGACTAAATAATGCACTATAACAACTCAAGCCCGTGTATAAACCGCGATGAGCTGGTGAATGTTGAAGGCAAATGTGTTTAAAGAGGCCTCTATCTAGGCCGCGCCCGCTCCGCATGATGCTCTTGCTGGATCCACAAACACTCGCTCCGATCCGACACCATAAAACCAGAACCACAGAGACTCAGAAGGAGGAAACCGAAATGTAAAAAAAGCCTAGAGTCCAAAGTCTCTGGCGGGCTTACCTCCACATCTCGGCCCTTGTTTTTAAAGCTCTTGATGCGATGGTTTTCCAAGCCGGCGTTTTCGGCCATGGCTCTGTGTGAATGTGTGTGTCTGTAGTCCCGGCCGACGCGCGGAGCTCCGCTCAGGGAGGAAGCGGAGGGCGTGGGGTGTAGCGATGTCCGATTCGTGATTGAATCGTTCATTTTAGTCGGATATTTTGAATGAACCGGTTCACGAGTCACTAACTCTCCGACTCATTGAACCTTAATTTTCGTAAATATATTGTACTGGAAGAGGAAATGTTTATGACCTGATTGTATGGCAGTTTTATCAACACGCATAGGAGCGTTTTCTTTTATTTGTTTTATATAGTTATTTTAGTGTTCTTTCTATTAAAACACAAAAATCAGCCGAGTGATTTTTAGTTTTGATTTTTGTATATGCAAATCATACTTCTAAATTACTTTGTGCATTTTTGAGCTGAATCATACATGCAACAAAGTGAACGAGATACATTAAATTGCTTATTAATACTTCTGAACAGTCAACTGTGATAAAATATGCATTTACGTATTGATTTTTTTGAACTTTTTAGACAGGTAATATGCCACTGATGAATGTTAGAGACGGTGATGAGTTCAAAATTGCTGGATCCTTTTTGATCTGTTCATCTTGGGAAAGATCCGAATCACGGAAATGAGTCGGATTCTCATCACCATGGGGGGAGTAGATGATGGTGTATGTATTTAGAACCGGGGTGGTGCGGAGCAGACGGGACAGATTCCTGTATGGTAACTGTAATATTATCTTTTTGACAATTAACAGGTCTTGTGTGGATGCATACTACAGTTTTACGCCACTTCATTATGGGGTTATAGGTAAAGGATCATGATAAAAGGAGCAGTGATTCTGCAGTGAAACATTACTGGAGTTAAGGCGAGGTGTTTCATTGGACCCGACCCGTACAGTTGATTTGCGTCATTGTGCGTAGACTAGCCATTGCGCAAGTTTGCTCATCTGACATGATGTGTACGCCAGTAACGTACGTAAAAATACGTCACCGCTCACAGTGCGCTCTAGACAGGCCAGTGAGATGATAGTCGTTAAGCAGAAATTCACATTTTAATAACAACAGGAACATGTTTAAGTCTTATATTATGGTAAGGTAAATACAAAGTCTTTATGAACAAACCACAAAAGCAAAATCTTCATTACTAAAAGACACAACTAAGACCTGTCATCTTAGAACATACAAAAATAACATCATATTCAATATTCACTTATTTATTAAAAACAGTTTTGTGGTCAGTTGCAACAATTCATAATTAGAGAAGAAAGACAATCAGATATTTTTACCTGGGTGAAATTATTACATATTGAAGGTCAATAACCTTTACACTTCTTATCCTCCTGTATGTCTCACGTTTTCTTAATATATTAGTCACACTAAATGCTGTGCAGAAACTGCAATAATGAGAAGACAATGTTATCAACAGCAACATAATATGGAAAATACAACCAAATATAAACTCCATGAAATTTAAATATATGTGTTTTTGTAGAGCTTGTATAAAACCAAGTCATTATGATGTATATGGTGTGTGCAGCTGCAGGTCATACATCAGACAGACAACAATGAAATCAGACAAACAATAACATTAAAGAGAGCTTTGACAGTATTTTGAGTCAATATCAGCATTTCAGGTCAGCATCACTTAGTTCTCTTGAAATGCATAAAGTATAAAGTCATGATTGTCAGCTGTAATATGTGACTCCATTATTACCCGTTTTTGTATTCAAACCAGCCTTAAAGCAAAAATCCATGGCCTGGTTTCACAGACAGGGCATAGATTAAGCCAGGATTAGGCTATAGTTCAATTAGGACATTTAAGTAAACGTGTCTTAGAAAAAAACATTACTTGTGCGCATCTTGAGACAAATCATAGTACTAATAGTACATATTTTATGATACGTCAGTGCAAGTTTCTTACAGTTGAAACAGAACAGACATGCATTTTGGCCTGGGATTAGGCTTAAGCCTTGTCTGTGAAACCGGGGACATATGTTCACAAAAGTACACTGTTAATACTGTACATCAGTAAATGTACAGTGTTTGATGAAGCGTAAATTAAAGATGTATGTTCTGAGTATGTTTTGAGATCAGTGCACAGATCGATTGCTAGGCAGATGATATAACACAGAGTTCATCTGAAAAACATAGGATGACTTTTTAAACTAAATTGTAATAGCCAAATATGTGACAGTTTTACACGAGTCAAAATCACAGATGACATTACTTCAACTCTTTTCATTAGACTGAGCCACACAATCTTTAGAAGTCAGTCATAACCACAGCACTTCAAATCCCGGCTGTGGAGTAGCACATGAACTTTAGAAGATCTGTTGCTCAAAAAGAATCTTCTGGTAGCCTTGCGGAGGAGGATGGTAGAAGTCACTGAACTGGCAATCCAGTATTGCACTATCATCAACTGTGAGGGACAAGACGAAGGCATACGAGTTCAGATGTGTTATTTAACAATAAATTCTATTTAAAAACGCAAGAATTACGAAAAGTTACCAAAAGACTTGTTTTAGGTAATTCTTAGGCAACTCAGTTTGGGAAATTATTTAAGAAAAAAAGGTTGTCATCTATTTGAACACTTTATATAAAAACAAACTCAACCCTTTTATAGTGTTTACAAAAAAAAATTCCCTAAAATTTAATTAATAAAAAAATAATAATAATAATAAAAAAGAGCTGTAGTATAATTCAGATGATGGTGCAAGGTTATGTCTTAAATGTTTAAAAAATATATTTTACAGCAGAATAAGAAAGAGATATACAGAGATACCCTTTAAAATAATAACATTTTGTTGCTTTGCAGCCTGAAATGAAGACGGACAGAGTTTTTGTTTTATCCAGCTGTATTTACTCAATGCAACTTATAATATCCAAGTGAAAGATAAAACACCAACAAAAAATTGTTGGAAAAAGGATCACCCCCTTGTGTCAGTATTTTGTTGAACCACCTTTTGCTTTAATTACCCACCTTTTGCTTTAATTACAGCCTTTAGTCTGTTGGGATTTGTCTCTGTCTCTACTAACTTTGCACATTTAGACTTTTGCCCACACGTCTTTGCACAACTGCTCAAAGTTCATTTCAATTTAATGGTGAGCGTTTGTGGACTGCAGTCTTCAAGTCATTCCACAGATTTTCAATAGGGTTTCAGTCTGGGCTCTGACTTGGCCATGCAAGGACATTCACCTTTTTCTCCTTTAACCACTGTGTGCTCAGTTTTGCTGTGTGCTTTGGGTCATTGTCCTGTTGGAAGGTAAACCTTCTTCCCATTGATGACTTTCAGGCAGAGGACAGCAGTTTTTCTTCAAGAATTTGATGGTATTTTGCCCCATCCATTTTTCCTGCTATCCTGACAAGTGCTCCAGTCCCTGCTGCAGAGAAACACCCCATAACAGGATATTACCACCTCCATGCTTTACTGTAGGAATGCTGTTATTTGCATTGTGAGCTGCACTGGATTTCCGCCAGACATATAGTTTGGTGTTCTCATCTGCCTCAGAATCTTCAAGGTGCGTTTTGGCAAAGCTCAGTTGTGACTGCATGTGGCCTTTCTTGAGTGGCGGCTTTTTTCTTGAAACCCTCCCATACAAGCCACATTTGTGGAGAATTTGTGATATTGTTGTCACATGCACACAATGACCACTCTTTGTCATAAATTCCTGTAGGCCTCTTGGTCGCCTCTCTGGGCAGTTTCCTCCTGGCTCTTTCATCCAGTTTGGAGAGACGTCCTGATCCAGGGAGGGTCTGTGTTGTATCAAATACCTTCCACTTCTTAATAATAGACTTCACTGTGCTTCTAGGCATTGATAAAGCCTTTGAAATTTTTTTGTATCCATCTCTTGACTTGTCACCTATAGTTGATTGTTTGCTTCAGTTGTTGCACTACCAAGGACTGAAATGCTCCAGGAAAGCTCTTTTCAC
>NW_015542366.1:564175-601384 GCF_001515605.1 Sinocyclocheilus anshuiensis | reverse complement strand
TTTTAGGGGGGGGGGGGGGATCCTTTTTCCAACTCTGTGATTCTGTTTTTTTATTTTTTTCTGACATGTTGGTGTTATATCTTTCACTTGGATGTTATAAGTTGCACTGAGTAAATACAGCTGGATAAAACAAAAACTGTGTCCATCTTCATTTCAGGCTGCAAAGCAACAAAATGTGATAATTTTAAGGGGGGGGGTGGATTCTTTTCTATACCCACTGTAAACATTATGCAATACTGGAATCAAAGAACATTAAAAGACTGGTCATCTCTATGCAGTTCAACACTAACTACAGGTTAACAGAGAATAAAAATAAAGGCAATTTTGTAATTGTGTTATTACGTAACAGAGCAATTCCTGTCTCAACTGCACTGGCAACCAAAGAAGATGTTAGTGGTTAGTTATAGTCATTAAAAAAAGAAAATAATACTGAAAAATTCTTACCATAAACTACAGGATAAACAGTTCCTCTAATGCCTGATGCTGGACAGATCATATTCTTCCCATTTAGGTACAAATTCAGCTCCACATGGTCATACGTAACACCCTACACACACAAAAATGGGCGAAGCCAAAAAATTATATACATGAAGCTATTACACTGAAAATGAATCACTGCTTTCATGAAAACCATCACAGCTCCTGTCAGCATACATATTAGTGCTAACAGGTTTCCAGTTTGCAGATAACCCAGTAAACTCAGTATGAAATTAGTCAGGTGGTGGTATACCAAAATGAAGTTCACAACAAAACTCCAGTATTTAATGAGTCTGTAACAACACAGTTAATATCCCTTGTTGATATTATAAGCAGTAAAACCCAAATGGAAGCACAGTCCAAAATGAAATGCTTCTCCCTTTACCAAGCACACATAAATAGACTTGTTTACCAACAAATCCCATATTTATTTAATGCCGCTAAGACTCACCACAATGTCTCCTTCCTGCGGTAAGCTGTTTGCAGGTAATCTGTTCTTTTCTTCATTGTTGTGGAACACGGTGCCATCTTGCCGGAGCACAAGGCTGTGCGGGTCTCTACCCATAGGGATCTGGTTCAGATTTCCTTTCCGCGTTGCCACTCCTACTCCCCAGACACCTGCAAGAGCCGAAGTTCACAGCAGTCACACCTAATGACTAAATCAAAGTATTGAGTAATTTGTCAAACTTACATGTAAATGCTTGCACACATCATGTCTTACCTGTGGACTGAATCTTGAATTCAAAGTAGCTCTTGTTTTGATGGAGAGGGGCGTTTGCAATGCAACCACCAGTTCCACATATGCGTCTTCCACTCTTTACAATGACAACATCAGTACCTGAAATATCACGGGGGAAAAAATCCAGTTTTCACATACTTAATTAAGAGCACAACAGAGACCAAAATAGTTTACTACCATTTGTTTCTGCTTCATGACGTTCTGAAATTGTGCACTTATTCATACATGCTATACATTTTGTGTCATTTAACTATTGTTTATTAAGTCCCCTTGCCTCGTCCCATTGAATTATATACATGTCATTACAAATGTCAAACGCAAAGAACTGTAAATAAACTGTTATGTCAAGTCTGGCAGCACTAAAATTATCATAACACTTCATTGTATGGCGAAAAAGGCACTTATTTTTATTTATTTTTTTTGAAGAAGGACAGCCTAGTTTATCAAACTGTCAGATCTTTTCCATGAATATAATATGGCTGAAATGTCAGATCGCAACTTACCCATATGATGAGTGTCCAGCTGAACCGTGGGCATTTCCTTCAGTGTTACGTGGTCCCTGTTATTGTCTCCACAACAGCCAAAACAGCATGAAACCAAAGCCGCCATAATAGTATTTCTTTCACAATTATACCCTTACAGTTAAATATTGTGGTTTAGTTCTATTTAGTTGTTACACGAGGTTATTTGTGCTACAAATCATGGGAGGTCATTTTTTTAATTCTCCCTACACGCTAACAGGATATGATGTGAATGTTCTTCTTCTTCAACGTTTAATGGCGGTTGGCAAACCAGCGTTAGCTGCATAGTCCGCCACCTACTGATGGCGTGTGAGACATTGATATCAGGAGAGAGAAAAAAACTATCTTCCTATAATCGGTTATATAACTATTGCTTTCAAACAAAAAAAAAGAGCTTTATAACCTTGATAAGAACTGTTTAGTACATTCTGCAAAGTTAAAGAGTGTATGCCAACAGATATTAAATCGTCCTTTAATTGTAGTCTTTGTCTTTCATACTCCATGCAATTGATCAGCACATGCTCTGTGCTGATGCTGTCCTTTATTTCCTTTGTCCCACCTCTACTGCCACATATTTTTAAAAGCTATTTTGGCGTGAAAAGTTTTTTTCTTTCACTTAAAAAAAAAAAAAAAAAAAGTATTTCCAGGATAGCTCAACGGTGACCTCTAGTGAGCAACCGACGGACTGCTATGAAGGCCAAAAATGAAAATCCTGTCGTCAGTTACTCACCCTCATGTTGTGACAAACCCCTATGACTTACTTTCTTCCGTGGAACACAAATCGTGATTTCATGCAGAATGTCAAGCATTCACTTTCATTGCATCTTTCTCATACTATCAAAGTGAATGGTAACCAAGACTTGATTTACTGTCGTGTTACGTGTAAGAAGGTCATAAGGGTTTGGAATTAGAGTGAGTAAATGATGACAGCATTATAATTTAGGACGAATTATCCCTTTAAAGTTCACCCAAATTGAAAATTCTGTCATGATTTACTCACCCTCAAGTTGTTCCAATCCTGTATGAATTTCTTACAGCTGTTGAACTCAAAAGAAGATATTTTGAAAAACGTGTTTAAACAAACAGAAGACGGTAGCCACTGATTTTCATAGTATGGAGAAAAACCCTGGAAGTCAATACCAGCATTCTTCAAAATGTCTTATTTTGTGTTCAGCAGAAGAAAGAAACTCATACAGGTTTGGAACAAGTGGAGGGTGAGTAAATGGTGACAGAATTTTCATTATTTTATTTTTTACACAATAATTAAAATCAATTTAAAATGTGACTTTATGGCATTAGGTGTACAAGTTTGGATATGTGTGCGATCGTGCAGAATGTGCGAGACAGAGAGTGCAAATCTGAGGGCTCAGGATCGATGTGACCTTAAAAGCTTTTAACCTCAAGTCACAGCTGTGAAGGTTTGCATAGCAACAACCTCACCGCTCAAAGTAAGGGGGGATCTATATCTGACCAACTTCTTTCAAAAACGAAAATATATCTTTACTTATGTTTATATGTATTCTCGCTCTCTTATCAAAGACAATTTAAAATAAACGTTTTGAAAGACGTTTGTTTGTTACTTGTAACACGTAACTTCGATATTAACGTTTGTTGTTTTTGAAGTTCGCTAGTGTTGAAATCTGCACAGCAACAAGCGCCATGATTGCGTTTTCTGAGTGCCCTGGTAACTGGCGCGCGCGGTTTCTATCCAATAAAAGAGCGCGTGATGTGTTCGCAGTTATGCGGAGGAACTGTTTGACCCAACATCCCTACTTTTCATGATTATTGCGTTATTGTAAAAAATATTTATTTTGACTGACATCACCTTCTTGTCCTTTGGGGCGACTAGTAAGCAAATGTCGAGGTAAATGGACCAAAAGAAGGTAAAGTAGGCACAGTGTTTCATCATGTTCTTCCTGTCTACCTATGTACTCCAATAATCTGTTTAATTTACAACTTTTTACACTTACATACATTTGATCATTCTGTGTATTGGTTTATTATTTAAAAATGAACAAACCTGTTTAATATGAAATATTTTGCTTGAAAAGTGTGCTTGTGCTACCTTTTTTTAATATATATATATATATATATATATATACTGATTTAGCTTAAGCTAGTTTAACAAAATTGCGTAAGTAGACGCTGTCTTGTAATGGCGAGAGAACGTTTTGATGTACTACTTTTTGTACAGGGTACAGACTTGCACTAAGTTTACCGGATTCGATGTTGTGAGTTTGAGATGCAGGTGATGACAAATGAGGTGATGTTATATAGCGATGTCTGTTTGCTGTATAAACTAATTTAGAAACTGCGATGAAATGAACATGAGCCCACTTATCTGCTCGCCTCTAGCCTTTTGAATGATAACAAAACCGTTATTCAGAACTGCCCAATCAGAATTCACCATAAACCTGCGCGTTGCTCAGCTCTGACTCTCCAAATGATGTTTCTGTGGAAATTACCGGCTATGATCTCGCCTTACCTGCCAAGAATAGCTTATTCAGTACGAAAAAACGAGTTACGCAGCCCTTTTGGGTTCACTATGAATTTCCGCTTCAGAAAGTGTTCAGTGCGAATTCATAAGTACAGTATTTAAGCTGTAGCTCAGCCTAGGGAAGGAATAACCTCAGTGACAGGAGAAGGGAGTGACGTAAGAGCAAAAGAAAGTGACGTGGTTTCTGCTTTATTTTCTCATTATTTATCGGTTCGCTAATTATGTCCGTCATGCATGTCATTCGACTGTATCATTGATTTCACACGTACCTGCTTTTTATTACGTAATACGATGTACAATAGAGGTGGATATGATATCAAAGGACTCATTATCTGTCAAGTTAGGGCACCTAGTTTCGGCTTTAGTTTATTATTATAACGATTCCATTTAAATTCAGATTCTGTAGAAGACAACAAATCCAAGAATACCAGTGGTACCAAACCTTTTTTAAACCAGTTTCTCGATATTAAAAAAAAATCACATAATCGTAAGTGACCAATCAAAATGACACAAAATAAAACGATTTGATAGATTTACGTTGTATGCATGTTCTACCTAGACCAGTAAGAGTCATAGTGCATAGCTCCACACCAATAACTTTTCCTCTTGTACAGAAGGACACCTCCGGTGATTTTTTTTACGAAATCAGTTGCATGGCATCCTACCACTGAGAATCTAAAACGTTTTTATTTATTTTTTCTTTTTTATGCGTCTTTAATACAATCGATAATCATTAAGGACAATCAGTGCAGCTTTTTTTTTTTTAGAGCAGTTTTAGTAATTAATGGTACGTGTAGTCCGAGTACATAAATACTAACACTATGAGGTCTGTTCAAACTTTCTACGGACAGATATTCACTATGAAAGTGTCAAGCGGATATCGAGTGAATGCTCAACTTAAATTAGTTGATGGCCAGTTGCACGTATTTATTTATTTATTTGTTGTTATTCTGAGGCTGAGTTCAACCACATTTACTCTCATGTTCCTTTTTTACTTTTTTTGGGGGGAGCAACAACTGCCATCAGAAATGTGAGTCCCGGAGCTGCGCTTCGTAATTCCAAGATAATCAGGGTTGCTTTTAATAAATTATTTTTTTAATTATTAAGGCAAGAAAATCTGCTTGTACTGAACGACCCATGTATGTCCATACTTGAGTTCTGTCATTTAACTTCAGGTTCAGGTACATTCAAACAAGCGAATCTCGGGGTGGCTAGATACTGGACTTAGTAGTCACTTCAGAATCAAATCAATTAAATTTGAGCTAAAATGTAGGTTTGTCTCTGTGATTTTTGGTCATTCGTATCCCTTGAGGCAACAAGGCCAACTTAGTGTTTCGAGTAGAAGTGCCCTTAAAAGTTTTACATAGATTCGCATTTTCATTTGCTCATTTGGCAGATTTTTGAACAATTGATCCAGATGAACGCAAACTTTTCTTAGTCTTGGCCTGAGGGTGGACACGGTTTGAAGGATGGTTTCATTAGTATCCCGAGCGTTTCAGCAGAGTGTAAATATAGGCTACTTGATATTAACGACCCTTACCGAGGGAAAGAAACGCGAGAATCAAAACAAACAGTGAAAAGTACCAAAAAGGGGCCGATCTAGAAGAGATTCTGTCAGCACCCCTTCCCCTTAATCTTAACCTAAAAGAAACTGGGGCGATCTGAAGACTTCAAACCATTTAAAGTTTCCCAGAAGATGGCGATGCTGCGTAATTCAAAATGCGTAAATAAAGATGGAAGGTACATCACTGATACGATGATGCTTAACACTGTAATACGACACATTTTAGAACTTTTTTCTACGATGTGCTTTATCTGTAATAGTACACAGCACAAACCATTTAAAGTTTCCCAGAAGATGGCGATGCTGCGTAATTCAAAATGCGTAAATAAAGATGGAAGGTACATCACTGATATGATGATGCTTAACACTGTAATACGACACATTTTAGAACTTTTTTCTACGATGTACTTTATCTGTAATAGTACACAGCAACTGCTCATTATAGTCTAGACATTTTTATTAGAATTTGGTGCGAGAAATGAATGTGGTATATTTATGTATTTGACAGCAACTGCAGAGTTCGCGCACAACGTGGCTCTACCATTAATTTGATGCAATCACTGATTTTAATGTTTTTTTAATTTTATTTTCCTTTATTGCATTTTTCCATGTACATAAATTGTTTAATTTAATTTAAACTTAAATTACATAAACACTTATACAGCTTATTTGAGGTTTTATCACATTTCATGTCATCGGTTCTCAGAATAAAAGCGTTCAAAACACCGGCATTTGGACAGTATGTTATTAGGCAGTCGTTAATCTTCTTGTGCTTTCCTGATGAGGGATCCCGAAGCACAGAGGCCCCCGCAGACAGTAAACGGCCCGCCTAACTCCAGCAGCACGGTCAATACTGGAGGATTCGCTAGTGCTTTGACTCCAATATTTACGTGCTGCTACAGCCAGGCAGCCAGTGTCACACGGCCAAGTTCAGGAGACTCGCCGGCACATGTAGTCTTGCTGCTGCTGCTGTTGTTTTCGCCTACTAGACCTTTCTCTTCTGTCTTTTCACCCGTTTGAATCTGAAGGTCTGTCCTGTCGTTCTTGCCGCAGCACAGTACGGCCTGTACCCCCGTTATAACTCACAAACCATTCTGTGCTGCTACAGTACCGACAGGCCCCGCACACGCACTCACGCGAGGCGCGCGCCCACACAGCCGCACATACACGCTCCTCGTTTCGCAACCTGAAAACACAAGATCAGTAACAAGACAATGAGTTATACGCGTCAATGTGTCTAAACGCTCTAATGACATTTTGTCAAAATGACATCGAGGACAAAAAAATAAACTTGAGGGCGTTAGAATCTACAATCAAAAACAGAGATAAAATACCAAGCAGCAGTTTTGATTAAAACGTGAGACTTCCTGAGGCTTGTGGACTTATTTCTCACTTTCGGTTTTGCTGTGGAAATGCAGCAGGACATAGATACCTGATATAATCATGTATGAAAAAAGTACAAATGCATTTTTTTTTAAACATTTTAGGAGTCAAGTAAAGATAATTCTTTTGTTTTTGTTTTAAATGGCAACCACCAAAAATTGGCAGCTGCCAATGTCCAATTTCAAGGTCAAGTGCATTGTTTTCAATTTTTAAAGTCTGTTACATCTTGAAAAGCAGTTCACACATGCAAAAATTAAGTGAGCATCTCTGTTTTTAAAGATATACAATGTTTATTTTCAGAATGTTACATTTCTGCACCTTACACTCATTATATGACCTTAACTCTTTTTTTAACTTATATTTTTAACAGCACATTTCTATTCTAGTGACGGGTGGATTTTTCTGGAGAAGTACACAGTGCTCAAAATCTATTTGCATACTCTTAACTCTCTGGTCATTTGTGGTAATTTGGTACCTGTTCTGAGAAAAACATGATATTCACACCGTGCTTACAAGACCTGCCTGTCTCTCACTGATGAAAATCACTATTACCAGGTAAGTGTGCACCATGAGTAAAAAGTTAACTGTATCCAAACCTTTATTTAGAGGGATTTGACAAAAGCAGAAAACTTCAGAAAACCAGCAACTGTTAAAACATATGAACTGAGTGTATTCTGAGTGTATTTATGAAAGTTGTCTAACTGAATTGTATTTTCCTACAATTATTTTCATATTCAATATAAGATTTGCAAGTAGATTCATTGAGGTAATTCAAATCAGTCAAGACATGCATTTTTACAGAACCATATGAGTAAGCTAAACAACAAGGTTTCATACAGTTTTCTCTAAATCTATCTTTGAAATGACTGTTAAGCAGGAGTGTAAGAAATAATTTACATGATAGGTGCAAAATAACCAGGCTAATAATAATACAACAATTTCACGCATGACTAACTTTCAATATTTATCATGTTCTATTTCTGATGTAAACCCCCAGGTTTCTGTTGCATTCAGTAAACGCGCATGTGCTTTTGTACCAGGTGATCCAATACTGACAATAAACTTTTGGTGTAACAAGCAAGAGGACAGTGAAGCATCTGCTGTCTATAAGGGTAAAATTACAGGTTATGAAAAGAGCCCCATGGACTTCTGGGAAAAAAAAGGTGTTCCCTGACAAAAGCCTGTAACCTCCCACATTATAATATTTACTTATGTTGTTTGTTCTGTCTGTATGTCTTTCACTTTCTTGTTGTTTTCACTTTGTTAGGCACTTCATGAGAATATAGAAAAATTTGTTTTGTTTTTCTTTATACTTTCTGGTATTTTTATGCATTTCAAAAAATAATTCAACTAAACCATGCTTCTTATAACCAATATGGTTAAAATGGTTCAACCAGTGGTGTACCTACAGTTATTTGTGTCATGCCGTGTGCTCTATATTTCTTTCCTGGAGAAGACAAAATTAAAGGGATATTTATGAAGCACAAATTCTGGCTTTTATGTTCCTTAACATAATTACAGGTAAAAAAATATATATATACAAAAGTATACCATCCACATAGCATGCAGTGGTTTTTTTTTTTATTATTGGACGTGTAATTTTCTTGCACTTATATATTATGTGAAATATTTAAATGAATGCTGCATAATCTTCTCGGAGATAAATCCTTATGTGTCATGGTTTGTGACTGTGTGTGTGTGTGTGTGTGTGTGTGTGTGTAAGAAAGGAAACCCATCCCCAACAAACACCACAACAGTACCAAACCTACGCAGTGGTGTTTTCTAAAAATGTCAAAATGTGTTATAATAATAAAAAATTTGTTTAATTAAATTCAAAGTTAAAAAAGTATTATATTAAGTAGTAAAAGCAACAACACACTTACAAAGGACAATAAAATCAAACCAAAGGACAAACAACACAAAGTAAGTTTTAATAATGCCCACAATATAAATATAATTCTAAGCAGTAGTATTAATACTTAACTTTAAGGGCACACTTGAAATAAACTAACTTTTATGGGTTAGCAATGTTAAAAAAAAAAATGATGAGTCATCATTTCAGCCTAATTACCAAGCAACATCAAACTAAATATGATTTTACACCAACAAATAATTTTAAAACCATTAATTTTTAAAATTGTGACTTCTTATTGACTACTATGCAAATAGCAAATTCATAAAGGCATAAAAAGTGATGGTTTTCATGAAATGTATTGTCTCAGTATTTACTGACTCACAGTCACCGAATAGTACAGGGTAATAAAACCTAGAAGGGACAATGAATTCAACAACATAAAAGCCCATCAAAATTTATTTAGTTATTTTTATACATTCAAGTAATATACATTGAATGTTACACTACAGTGTACATGTGTACATAAATTAAAAAAAAAAAAAAAAGCACACTCGAAGAATAAACAATAGTTGTGTGTGAATTAACAATAGTTTATTTGCTAACCAAACTGACACACTCTGGTGATATGCAGGGGTAAGTCTGATTAGTGCATTTTTATGAGACTGCAGCTAGATGTGTTGTTCCCTGTAACTTCGTATGCCAGAAGTTAGCAGAGAAACATTCACTTCCTACCACAGAAAGGGGAAGCTGCTCCCATAATTTCACTTGCTTTTACAAGAGTAACAAGCAAAGGGGGCACGAGAGCACACAAGTGTGTGTGAAAGCACATTTATACACACAAGATCTGCCCAATGGGACAATAAAACAATCCTGGAACTAAAAAAAAACAAATCGGACATTTTTAATCCCACTCTACACACTACTGACAAAAATTGTTAATCTTTGTGCACGATCAGTGTACTCCTGAATACATCTATACTTGAAATACTAGAAAATACAATATTTCATAAGTATAAATTGTGTAAATTAAAATTATTTGTTAATATATTTCAAAACAAAGAACCGGAAACTTGGAGCTACAAGCAAAATATAATATTAACATTGTAAATATCAAAAAGGGGATGCTATATTCAGGAACTAAATAATTTCATTCCAAAATGTATTCTTCAATACACAATTTATAAGATGTTACTGTTTTATTATTTGGTCTTAAAAGGCACCGCATTTCTGATTTTCAATTAGCACCACTGTATTTTTTACATTTTTTTTTGCAAGGTTCATTTGTATTTCTTTACAAAGCATGCTTCGATGTACAGTAAAGCTTCAGATTATTATAAATTGCCTTTGTACATGAAACATCATAGTACAAATGCAATATACAAGTTGTTTCATATTGTATGAACTAACGTTGCAAAAATACTTCAAGCACTTTAATTTGAAGGAGTGTGGGGGGGTTCACTGGCCTAATACCTTGACAACAGCGCCAGTTCCTATAACAAGTGCATTTGCCTTGGTAACGTCAGATAGGGGCAGCCCTGGCAGCACATGTAGTACTAAGAAGAGCTTACAATGAAGAGCTCTGCTGTTTGGCATCAGACAGCTCGACTGGCGCTGTGTTCCTCTTAGCAGATAGCTTTGTAATTGACACTCACATCGAGATTTTCATTTCTGTGTTTCGCATCTAAATGATCATTTACAAAAAAACACACACAGATACACACCCACCAAGAATTGAAAGTCTTCTGATCTTGCTGGGCAAACAAACACACACACACACACACACACACACACGCAACTGAGGCTTGAGTTAGGCCCGAAAATTATGTTTCATACCGATCGGTTTACTAGCAAGTGAAGTTATGAAATCAAAAGCCCCCGCCCCAAATGATACTGACATTCAGGTTTCATGATTATAACACAGCCAAGTGACTCTTATTTTCCCTTCAAGCTACTACTTGAAACTAAATCAAGCAACTTCTTTGAATCCTAAAGGCCCTTCTTTAACTTTGTGGCAAGAGGCACGTTGAAATGAGCTAACACAAAGAGGGGGAAAACACAGCAGAAACCTTGAGACCAGTTCTGCTATCACATTTACTTCAAAAAGTCACTATACAATGTTTACAGGCATGTTTGAAGCAAAGAGATGTTGACATAAAAATTAGCTAGAACAGTACAGGGCAGGCCTGTTAGATTATCTACAGGAGCTGCTACTAAAAAGATGAAAATGTGACCCCATTGAAGTCAATATGGCACTTAAAAACCAAATTATAACACAATGTGAAACTCCACAAAATCAGAATTTACACTGATAATAAAACCTGTGATGTTGCCTCAATCCATGCGCAGCACAAGAACAACAACAACAATTTTTTTTTCTCATACAGTATACTAAATGCTATTCGGGGTGTAAGACATAGAGGACATAATCTTATAGCTAAGGTAAAAAAAAAAAAACTACCACCACTTTAGTGGAAGCCAGTAGACAAAGCTGTTCCACATTTTTATATATATATATATATATATATATATATATATTCCAAGGCATCCAAATTAAGAGGAACAAATAATGATTAGAGAAAAATCATGAAGATAAGTCACAGGCCCTGCACCTACAGAGTTTTTCATATGGTGTGGGATGGGGGTCTGATTCAAATGCAATATTACATAACCATTAAGATAAGGCAAAAAAAATGCATTAAACACTGGGCATATCACAAGGACCAACAGGATCAGTGGTATTTGCTGTATGTGACACACACAGCTACTACAAATAATACATATATGAGGGTTTCCATTTGGATTTGGGCCAAGGTTACAAGTGTGTATTATAACTGTGGGAAAGACATTTGCAATTCATATCATAATGAAATAGTACAAGTCATAATGAACTATCATGATTGTAACTAGTGTTATGGTCACAGAGACACGAGAGAACAAGCTAACGCTCACTAAGATCAAAGGTTAGAGCAAAATTTGGAGAATTTCTTCTTTGCAGCAAATTTGTTACAAATGGGTGAAAATAATGCAGCTGGACCTTGAAATGGTAGATGAGTGTTTTACAAAATATAACATTGTTGATCAAATGTAACAACCTGCTCTTAATAAAATGACTTATAATATTATCAAATACAATATTTTGGCCTTAAGGAATTTTTTTTTTTTAATGCAAAATTAAAATTAAAATCAGGATTTAAAAGTGCTAAAAAAATGTGTGGAATGTTACTTTTTTTTAGTCACCTCTAATTATTGAATACCTTATTATCTAATGTCTGTAAATTAACTAATATAGGACTGTTCTAAACTCTGTTCCGCTTGTAAAAATAAAACGAAATACATTAATATTTCAAACTGAGTGGCTGGCTGAGAATGTGCATTAATTTAGGCCTTATTGGCATGCTTTTGTCATTATCCATCGTACTTTCACACACATCAGCCAACGTCTTGAGTGGTTGATATCAAAGAAACACAAGCCCTGTATAATACTGTAAACTTTAGTCCTAACCTGAAGACAAACTCAATTTAAAGTGGTCTAAGTGGGTCATTGTCATAATGTCCAGCCTCGTTCACAATAGAGCACTGAGGGATCACCTCATGACTACAATTACACACTGACATGAAATTATAAATACACTCACACACACACACAGCAGGGGAAAAAGCATTTTTAACCCTCACACCGACAAGCTACAAGTGTGACAATGAAATATTTGTGCAAAATGTGCAAGTTATTGCATTTTTTTGTTTTTATTTATAAATAATTGCTCTTATTTATTTCTTTGTATAGGACGTGAATGAAGAGACTGAATAGTTGTTGTTTTGTGGCTGGACAAGCAGTAACTGAGGCATGTCACCATGACAATATCTGTTTTATAGATTCCTGATATTCTTTTTCTAGCAGAATGGAAGCCGTATTACATTGTTAAAATATTACTGTCACTTTATATTAGGAAATATATGTTCAACTGTAATTTTTTTAATTAATTTTTAATAAATTAAAGTTTTGAGTGAATGTGTGTGTACAATGTGTTGAATATGTAAGTAGCCAAATTTAATAAGTAACTATTAACCAGTTTTACAATAAATCCACTGTAAAATCATACTATAATTATAAAGTCTTGACATAGTAATCATAATTATATAATTATGTACAGATACTAACAGATATAAGGAATTCCCATGATTTGTGCCCACTACTTTTTTTGGGCGGGAGGGGGGGGGGGTAAAAAAACATGTTCGTGATTGGTGAGCAAGCTCTTACACTGCTACGTAAAAAGACTAGGCCTACATTAAAACATTGATATATTAATTTGCAATAAAACTTCATAAAAATTTATAACTGCTTAAATGATCAAAGTTTCTTTTTAAAACTTTTCAGAACTATTAATTTTTCCCAATAATTCACGTAAACTGCAATACATTGCAGTGAGTGAAGAAAAATCCATTCAAAAGTCATTCAAGGCAACAATATAACCAAAGAAGAGCGATAACCAAAGAAATATCAACTCTGACTCAGATTAAAGTCTCACTTGGCCTCAAAAATAGTTACAGAGTGAGTGGACAACTTACACTACATTAAAGTTGAAAAAACAAAATTACACTTTTGACAAAAGTGTCTATAGTTATTTGGTTTAAACAGCTACAGAAAGAAAGCTGTGGACCAGTAATGCCAATGGCTTTTTTTTGTAAAGGTCTGTGTGACTTAAAAAAAAATATTCAAAACAATTATCTCTTGTATACTTTAGATTAAATTTGTTAGTCTGATGACTAGGGACATCTGACTGATAAGTAGTGATTGTGTTTTTTTTTTTAGCAATAGTGCGCACCCTTAATTTACAGAGAAATGAGTCTTTAATGACAATAATATCGCTTATCGCAATTATTTCTGGGGCAATATATCGCACAACAAAAAGTTGTTATCGTGACAGGCCTACTGATGACTTGTTTTCCTATGCCATAACTGTATCAAGAACAGTGTTGGGCAGTAACTAGTTACTTTAATAATATAACTTTTTGCAGTAACTAGTAGTGTAACTAATTACTAATAATATTACAGTTACCATCCATAAAACAGCTAGTTACTTAGTTACTTTTGATGCCTCAACCCCTACTGATTTGAAATCCAACAATCTAATAATTTCTAGATTTATTTTCATAATTTTCACGACTTGCACATGAAGTCACCAGTGCATCAGGAAAGCTTGGAATATGGAAACGCTTACATTCAGGGGGTGGAAATATTGCCATTACACTGATTTTGTCAGGAGAAAAGCTGATCTGAACACAGATGTGTAAGTTGTGGCATTACTTTACTCTGGCTTTACATGGCTTGCCCACCCACCTCCCTCTGATCCCGATATAAATTATATTACTATAATTAAAAATCTTATGAACTTATGTGATTTCTTTTGATAAAATACTAAATTAAATATAATCATATATTAGGGTAATTATAGCTACAATTAGCTATACAATACAATTAATATAACACTTTTACTTAAAAGTCACTATCAATCACCATTGAGTGTTTGTAAAAACTTCTGACTGCAACCCAATATAGATTTTGGTCAAATGATGAGGCAGAAATATACTGTTAGTGACATTTTGGAAGAATTTTATGGGGAAGATACACAATTACAACTTATGTGGGGCGTGAAAGAAAAGTAATGTAACTAGTAGTGTAACTAAGTAATTACTGTTGCCAGATAGTAATAAGTAAAGTAATAATATTTAGGCCTGTCACGATAACATCTTTTTGTTGTGCGATATATTGTCCCAGAAATAATTGCGATAAGCGATATTATTGTCATTTTAAAGACCATTTTATGCCACTGAATATATAATCATAATGTAACCGCATAATAATGCAAGAAGGCCTACACACTTCCAAATGACAACAAACTTTTAATTTTTAAGAATATTTAGATTGTGGGAATTAAATATCAAAATATTAGATACCTTAAAAAAAAAAACGAATAAACAGTAAATAAACATTTTCTAAGAAAAAGTGTAAAGTAACAAGTAGAAAAAAAGAAAAATGCACAAATAGCACCTCATGACTACACCACGTTATGTACGAGAAGCTGCAAAAGACACAGGCGCAAGTGGAATGTACAAAACATGGTGACATTAATTTTTGAGTAAATATAATGGAGCGATATATTGCGTCACCAAAAATGATTGAGGTCATGTACATATATTGCACGGTAAGTCGATATATTGATTATTGCTACAGGCCTAACAATATTACTTTTGAAAGGAGTAACTAGTAACGAGTAATAAATTACATTTTTGGAGTAACGAGCCCAACACTGATCAAGAATTACCAATATTATAAACCATGCAGGAAAAAAAGTCAGAGCATAACTTTGGCTAATTTGAATTAATTTAATTCGTGCTCCAGGTGCAGCACGCCCTCCATGAGACACCCAATACACACACAGACTGAATGTGAGGAGAGGAACACACACCTCAGCAATTCTGCAACTGACATACGCTTTTTCTCAACAGGCCTGCATTTTCAATTCCACCCCCACAGTACTTCAAGGCTTACTTTTCCATCCAGTTGAGTACAAAAACCGCACAAAAAGTTACTTATTGTTTCAAAAATGGAAACACAGCCTCTAACACTCATCAGAGAAGCTGGAAAAAAAATGCAAGTGGTGCTAATGAAAACTAATAATAAACGTAACAAGTAATTGACTTTAAAAAATGCAGATATTTATTGAAGGTCTGGAAAGAATAAACGGTTTTCTTTATTTTGTGAATAATATAAGCTAAACTCGTGCGTAAATCCACCAACTTGCACAACACGGTGAAACTGCCCTGCTTGCAACCATACTGCTGAACTCCAATTCACATTTCCAAGAAAAGCTGAAAGGCAAGATTCTCTCCTTCTCCTGCAGACACAACGCGTCCTCTGCCCTCCCAGCTCTAGATGCACAAAAAAACACTACATTTCACTATTATTCCAACTGAACACAACGACACTCACCGTTTTATAATATCCAAGTAGTAACGTCAGCACAAGACTCTACCTCATAAGTAAATCGTTTCCATTTTTATTAAAGTTACATAAACACCACAGTTGTCCATTCAGTGTAATTGTAACATATTACATTGTGACGTCTCAATAAAGAGAGTTACATTATGACAGCGTCGAGTCACAAAAATTACAAAAAAATCAAACTTTTTTTAATCAACAAAGGCTTTCGTGCTTGGACTTATAAAATAGCGCAAAGTATTTACCCTAAAAACAATATGCTTCAAGACAGTTTCACAACAATGTGGTCTTCTAAAAAAACATAAATTATAATCAAAGTCAACTATTTGATGTCAAGCTCGATGAATAAAGAGTTGCAAACATCTTACCGGCTCAAATGCTTGATGTCTCCTCTATGATCAGAGTTCAGAGTCTGCTGCAGCACAGACTCGGACTGAACTGCGTGTATCTGCGCCAGCAGCTCGCCCGTTACTCCCGCTCAAAAAGCGACGTGTAAAAACACCAAAATGACACAACCTTTATCACCGCCACGCTGAATCCCAACCCTAAAACCCTCTGGCATTTTCCAGATTTTTTCTATATTTTTCCCCGCATCGAGCGTTATTTTTATGCATTATTTTTTTTAAATCACATGTTTTCCATATTACACAGCTGAACGATATAGCCCCCTTTTCTCCTTCGGCTCCACGGTCGGTTCGTATTGGTCACTTCTGTGCTCGTCGACACTAACTAGATCGCAGGCGGTTTTGCTCTGTAAACGTGGTCCGATCGTGCTGTTTTTCCCACATTCAGATAACAAGTCTTATGTTTAAGACGAAGCGTCGCGCGCACCGTCCCTCTATTCTCAGTGTTGATGTTATTGCAGCGCACTCGAAAATGGCGCCGAAAGTGACTCTCCTCATTCAAATCGGTAAGAGCCGCCCCCAGCTCGCATGTGCATGCCGGGAACATGGACTTGGAGAGCGGTTTTGAAGGTGGGAGATAGAAAGATTTTACTGGAAGAAACATTACCGTTAAAAAGAACACGAAACAATCTTACAATATTCTCTGAAACTGCACGTTAAAGACGTTTATGTGTTTCGAGGAGAAGATTCCCGTTTGCCTCTGCCAGTTGAGGGGAAGCACCCAAATCGAGACAGATAAAGAGCCTCGTAAAATAAAAAGTAGCCCTTGGCTATCTAATGCATGTCATTTAAGCTATTTCATCGACTACTTCCCTGCCAGCTCCCTATAGAGAAACTTATGTAAGGTGTTCTTCTGTATACGCCCTATGCAAACTGATAGTTCAGTCTCAGTGGTGTTGTAAAGTATCCATTCTGCTCAGAAAGAGAGGGTTATATGACCTGTTTTTTCCTCAGCAACTGCTTTGTGACACACTTGAAAGCCCAAATCTTAATGTTGCCCACTTATCCAAACACAGATACTCTGTAGTAGGAGATACCAACACAAGACTTAGCCCCTTTCTTGTAGTTTAGGTGATTAATTACTAACGTATGCAGCAATATCAAGGCTCTAATAATAAGCCAACCGAACCTACATTACACCTATGGCACCTTGCTGCCAATAGATACTACTGATAATCTTATATGTATTTTCTGAGGTTTCACAAAAGCTTGTTTTATTATCTGAATATATTAATAATCCACATTTTATATTTCCACGACTGGGGGGAAGTCGTGGCCTAATGGTTAGAGAGTTGGGCTTGTAACCCAAAGGTTGCGGGTTCGAGTCTCGTACCGGCAGGGATTGTAGGTGGGGGGAGTGAATGTACAGCTCTCTCTCCCACCTTCAGTACCACGACTGAGGTGCCCTTGAGCAAGGCACCGAAACCCCGGGCGCCGCAGCAAAAAAATGGCTGCCCACTGCTCCGGGTGTGTGTTCACGGTGTGTGTGTGTTCACTGCTGTGTGTGTGCACATTGGATGGGATAAATGCAGAGCACTAATTCCGAGTATGGGCCACCATACTTGGCCACATGTCACGTCACTTTAAAAAAAAAAAAATTTTTAAAAATTTGTATATAATAGATGTCAAAATCAACCTTATCATAAACATCAACTTTGTAATTGTTAGATTGTATATGAATATTACAGGGCTGTGTAATCAGCTATATTAAAAGATGTTGAGCTAATACAGCATGGATTACAGTCAAATACATGAAGCATGATGCTTTTGGAAGCATATGAATAACCAAATGCACACTTTCAAAGTCCCTTATACATTTAGAACTATTTTCACTAGGAAACCGTACCAACAACAAATGCAGCCCTATATTTAAGGCCCTGTCTCAGCGCATTTTATATTGTCTCAGCTACATCACTACTGACTAATTTCTGACTTCATGACTCCTGTATCATCTCATAATGCAAGTGTAACTACAAGGTTGCTACTGAAGTTTAATACACTCTCCATTCATAGTTTGAATCTCTGAATCAAATTATACTTTCTGCCTTCACATTTCACCCCAAACAACTCTTGAAATAGACACACACTGCAGGACTGCATAGTACATTCAATGCGTTCAGTGAAAAGATACAGAATGTTAATTTGATTAACTCGTTCTTTGATTTTTCTGTTGGTGTGTGGAGCATATATCTGTCTTGCCTTTAAATAGATGTGTGGTTTTATTTTGCAGTTTGATGTAAATTAATGTTGAGTTGAAGAGGATATCAGTGTAAAAGAGAAAATAAGCTGAAAATTTGCTGAGTTGGCAAAGTAGGTTATGGCATACTACAATTGTTGGATATCTGAAAGTAGAAAAGTTGTGTTTTGTTGTATGCAGTATCTGATACAGTTTCTTTTTATTAAATTCTTGACCTGTTGGATTACTCATTCTTGACGATAAACGATTGACGATAAAAAAAATTAAACATGCCTTTCTGCTTTTTGGATTCATGATCCTAACATTTGAGTAATTAGCTGTGTACTAGTAAGGACAAATACGTGTGCTGTGCACCCAGCGCACTTCAGACCTTTTTTTTTTTTTTTGTAGGGGTGTGAAAATAGGGGCAGTTGTAAGGGGTGAACTTGAGTGTGTGTGTAATGAAAGGGTTTTGTTCTCTCATTGAAGGGTCTCGGACCCCCACCCCACCCCAAAGCTGTCTGAGGCAGCTGCACCCCTGTGATCTCTTTAGTATGTGGGAGGGGGTGGGAGCATGTGAGGGGACAGCACCCCCTTTACAGAGGCCAGAGCCTACACACTTAACAACAACCATCAAAAGCCAATAGATGCCTGCAAGTCAAGTCTGAGAATACAACAGCAACCTTCGACCCCTGTTAAGTGGGCCGGCCTAACAAGACACAACCACTGACTCATGCTGGTTTGTTTGATTTAACTTCATTTATTAGTGACCCAAAGCAGGAGAGATCTTACTAAAGTGAATGGTCTCTTATCACATGGCTTTACAATACAAAACCCTCTCTAATTAAATGCTTTATACAATATAGAAAAGGCTCAAAGTATGAACACAAAATATGGTAAAATAGGTCAGGTTTATTCCTAAAATATTTGACATCACCTCACAGAATCTGCACAAACACACTTTATCTGACATTTTGTTTCTGGCATTATAGCCTGTAAAATTTTGTACCGATCATAAGAGATAAATGGATGCTATGTATATACCATGTAATGGAGTGCACTGGCAATACAATTTCAGTAAATTTAACACCATGTATTTAATATGTGTATGACATAAGACTGATATTCATTCAGTGATTATATGTAGTAATTTTATGTGATAGTGAACTGTCTTGACTTTGTAGCAAGTCATTACATGATATTTCATCAACCCTGTCTAAACATATAGCCTACCACTATCTATAATTATGGGATTTTATGAAGAGCACCAGCACAAGACCACAAGTTTTGACAGAGATAATGCACTGATAAATGCAAACACCGTGTCCGAATAGCCGAAGTCATAATATATGAGTTCATTACTTCTTTTTAAGTTAGCTTGGGTTGCGGTAACGTTTTGGTCATTTGAATGCGGTGAGTTTGGACCACACAATAGCTACATCAACGCCATTATTATTACTAACCATTTACGAGCATCTAGAAACATTTTAATACATCCAGCAGAGCAACCGGTCAAAATGTTAAGCATTGCTCTGCTCGTGACAGTGAAAGGGAGGCGACTGTGCAGAGACAGATGGATACAAAGACACACCAGAAAGAGCAACCGCTTCAGCGGTACGAACTCAAATCTAACCGGAAGTCCCGCCCCTCAGCAGCTTTAACTTCGATGATGTAACCCCTGTCCAAATTTAGAACGTTGATGATGCCTCCGAAGTTTCTCCTCTGGCTGAGAGCGCTGTCTATCACTCGACGTCACGGCTATCCTGTTATTATTGTAAACAGTAAACCCGTTCTTTTACTGTCGTCCTCCACCTCACGAAATTCTCCCCCGGTCCTTTGTTCGCAAAGTATCGGATCGGCATTAACAGCAATAGCGCAGGCACCGTTTGGTTGCTGAAATAAAACGCGCCTGTTCATTCTCAGCTGTAAGAATGAGCAACATGTGAGAATATGTTGGTTTTGAGACACACACCACATTCTCGTATAATTTTGGAGCGGCGGAATGGAAGCGGAATGCAGCTTCAGTTAGTTGAATATAATAAAACCCGGCACTTCACTGCTTGGCTTTCACTACAGCTTTTTGTGCTCGATGATGTATGTATACGCGCTCGAGCCGCTCTTTTGAAATGCTATTCAACCTTAGCGATTGCACGAAAATAATCGTGGAAAGTGTCATTGACATTAGGCGACTTCTACTTAAATCCCCCTCCCCGCATCCATCGCCTTTTGTTGAACCCCTTCACGAAACAAATAAACATTAATTAAAAAAAACTAGCGCCTTTCTTTTCCGACCTTATAATAACAACTGTGCGACCCGCGCTTTGGTTGTTTACCACCTCCGCTCATACATAGCCTATGTGAATTTTAGATAAACCGATAATGAATCGTAAACAACACGGCAACTTTCGTCCTCAAATATTTAAATCGCACAGCCAATACAAGAGATAACACTGTGAACGGCAAATCAACAACAAAGCTTCGCTCCGTCGTATTTCCTCGTATGAAGCAGGGGAGCGCGAGCGGAGCTGGAGCGATTGGATATGGAAAAGAAAAGGCTGGTTTATGATACTTACTTCAGGCTTGGAATAACCTGGGAAAGTGCAAATCCGTTTTACGTGTACGTCGAGCCAAAGAAGCGGTGGGAAAGATATTCCGGTAGAATGCCGGACCCATCAGTATGTCACTGAAGCCCTTCTCTATCTCTATTATTGCAATTACGCCAAGCTTCAAGGAAGTTGTCCTTTTGTTCCAGCATTTATACATTGCGTCAATGTTGCGAAAAGAGGAGGCGGAGCGGTGGCACTTGGAGTACGAGAGAGAGAGAGAGAGAGAGAGAGAGAGAGAGAGAGAGAAGAATCGAGCACACGACCTTATGTACACAAAACCCAGACCCTCCACCCTATAACAAAATCGACGGGATCAGATGCGATCACGTGTCCCCCCTCACTGTACAGCTCAACTCATACGGGGCAAGACATGCGCTCGCTGGGGTAGGAAGCGCGAAGTGCCAGGCAAGTCTTCCTCAAAGCGCTACAATGACAAGCTCGAGCAGCTTACACAAGTGACAGCGAAAACGGATATCTTTATTATGTGTGTGTGTGTGTGTGTGTGTATAGGCTACATCTTTTTACATTATATTTATTCATGTTTTGGCAACGTACATAATTTTGCCATGCCTTTAGAGTTTTTGGAAAATTTAATCAGTACTGTCTTTGCACGGTGGCGATCCAGTTGTAGAAAACAGAGTTCAGGCGGAACGCCTAATGTTGCCATGTAGCTATTCACAAAGATATTTTCTTTTATATAAGTAGATGCAATATATATATGCATGCATACAATATTGTTTGCAGTGAACTGAATTACTTTATGTAGTGATGCATGCGTGTCCTCCTGAATCAACCGGACCATTGCTCCAGTTACAACAGAGTTGCATCACGGAGTTTTGCTTGTCGCTTTTCTGCTTCGCTCCACGGCCAATAAAGAGTCTGGTAGAGACTCAATTAGATAACCAATTGTTGTATGTAATTAAGCTCAACAAAGCCATCTTCATGATTTAATTCAGATATTATTTGAAATCCGCCTACTTAAAAGTGTTAGCTCATATTGAACAAAGATGTCCTCATGATGTCCAGTTTTATTGTCAAGAGTTGTTGATAGTTAAACAAAGCATTTTACTGATGGGACAAATAGATTTTCAGTCAGATTTTAGTAATACTATTTTAGAGTGATTTAAAAAAAAAAAATTTAAAATCCGAGGTACCATCAGCCTTGACCAGGGGTGCCCAAACTCGGTCCTGGAGGGCCGGTGTCATTTTATTATTAAAAGAAAGAACCATTCATCCTGCACCTGAGTCCTCGCTTCATCTCTCCACACGCACCGTGACATGTATAGGTCAACCTCTTTATCATCACTGAACAGTATTTAACAGTCAATTATCTGTTATCTTCTATATTTCTTGCTTTTGCAGTTACTTCAAATACCCCATTTTGATAATTATGAGTCAGTAACCACAGTTGTGTCACACTAAAATAATTCCTCCACAAAAGCTATTTAATCTTTGTTCGCTATCTATTCTGAGACACAGAGATATATAATATCAGCTGCAGATCGGTACATTCACAATATTTTATACCATGCTCTTTCGACCTCCCACTGTGCTATCATAATAACAGGTGCGCACGCTTCGGCTTCTCTTCTTACCAAGGCTGTCTGAATGCCCTGGCTTATTCTGTAATTTCACCACTAACGGTGACAGAGAAGAGCAGCTGTTATGGACCCTTATCCTCACTGCACTAATGTCTCTAGCCTCAGTGAGACGCACATACATACGAGAGAATTCACAAACAAGAGTTCTAGATGTTCAGAATTCTCAATGGAGATACAGAATTAAACACAGAAACATGATTATTTACACGACCCTCAAAATGATCCGTCAATTTTTGGAAAGCAAAGTGACCTTCAGACTGAGTGTCGGCAGGGTGCCATTAGTTGAGGAGAAAGCCTTCCCAAAGGCTTTAGAGAGGGGAATTAGCACCCCATCAGCTACAGACACAAGATATGTTGTTTGACTCTAATGAAGTTTCCAATATGTGTTTATCTTGCTATAAGAAGGAATGTGAAAAACAGACTCCTAATCCTCATCACATCATTAATTACATCATATTGACACCTGTGCGTATCTGATATTTAAGGTCAGATTTTTAACCTTTGAGAAGGATAAGCATTCAGTTCACTGAATAGTGACTCAAGCCATATGATACTCAGTAAAAATCGGCACTTTGCTTCAGCAGAAATAGATATGACTATAATCTAATTTTTAAAAAAATAAATAAATCCAGTTCCTGAACCACTTACAACAGAAGTACCAGAAGTATATCAGCCTTGGAGTCAAAATATTGAAAATTACTCATTTGTCCCACATCTCTTGATAAATAATCAGCCTTAACATTTATCAGTCAGTGTAAGTTTAGGTTGGCCCAAACCACTTTAATATGAATTTGTATTCTGTATAAGAATGGTTGATGTCAATACATACCCATTTATTAAAGACTTTCACAAAGTCCTTAATACTTTAAGTAGTGTTTAAAAAAAGAAATAAACTAAAGGTGTAGAATTTTTTATTAATCAAGTCCAGATCATTATTGGCTCTTAAAATCACATTATTAGCACAGACTGACCAGTTTAAATGGAGAGAATGAAATATCACTGACACTGGACAGCAACTGGACATGCCTTTACCAGCATGCAACAGAGGCCTGTGTTATAGGCGTGAGTCAAGGGACAAATATAGTCTCTTGCTCACTTGAGTCCAGCCCCCTTCCTCTGCCCCATTAAACCCTCGGCCAGGGGATATGAGGAACCCCCATCACCAACATTTGCATGAGCTCAATTATAAATCCCACACCACAAGCGTATGATTATTTCCAATTGAGCCATACCCTATTCCTAGGTTCTGTGCTAACCAATGAAGCGATATGTATCTTTAATTACAATTTGTCATATGAACAACTAGATAATGATTCACAACATTCAAATTTCACAAGCCTTAAAAACGCAACATTTACTATTTCAAGATTACCATACCTGAACGTAATGATAGTAACTTTCAGTTCATTCAGTAAATGATTTGTCAGACTGATTCAAACGGAACTCCTGTGTTTGTGATTCATTTTGAAGGATTCATGAATAGAGACACCCCATAAGTATAATTTGTTAATTAATCAAACTATACTGGTCATGTTTGTTTTTCTCTTCAACCCGTGAACACAGCTCAATTTATGCCATAATTCTATTACTCTTAATTTGAGATTATAAAAACTTAAAAAACTATGGCAAATCCAGTAATTATATCAACCTCAAATGTACTTGCTTTGCTTTGTGACCAGATTTATTAATAAAAACAAATAAACTTTTGTGTGCCCTTACTCAAGAAAATCTATTTTAAGGGTCAACACACAGTATGCAGAATTTAATAGACTGACTTCTGCCTTAATTTGATCAAATATCACTAAATCCAGATTCACACTCTTTTCTGACATTAGAGATGGACTTCTATCTAGTGGATTTCTAAAGGTTAAATTTAACACAGTCCAGAAATAATGTATGAGTTAATGACAGAAATAGATACAGGTTCAGAAATGCTGAGCTCACTATTTATATTAACTCAAAAATTATTTTTGCTTATTGCTCTATTTACATAATTAAAATAAGTTAAAGCAACATAATTTAGTTTAATAAATGCATTTGTTATTTGGACTACATCAGGGCTGTCCAAACTCGGTCCTGGAGGGTCCTGCAGAGTTTAGCTCCAACTTGTCTCAACACACCTGACTGGAAGTTTCTAGCATGCCTAGTAAGAGCTTTATTAGCTGCTTCAGGTGTGTTTAATTGGGGTTGGAGCTAAACTCTGCAGGACCTCCAGGCTCCAGGACCGAGTTTGGACACCCCTGGCCTTGACAGTTCACCGGGGCCTGTTGAGTTTATGACCTTGGCTGCAGGACACCGGCCCTCCAGGACCGAGTTTGGACACCCCTGGCCTTGACAGTTCACCGGGGCCTGTTGAGTTTACTGGAGCTGACCTTGGCCCAAAACTTGACATACCCTATCACCCATCGTGTGTTTTTTTAGATGATGTTACAACTTAATAAGTAAGCATATAAACATTTGTGTACCGTGGTACCCACACAAATCGGATAATACAGTTAGAAATTTAACAGCGATTGAACTTTTTTAACCCAAAGGTCAACTTTATAGTTATCCATCATGTCAACAAACCTACAGTTAGAAATGTGCAAAAAAGTTCGGGTAACATTTTATATTGCAATGTCTATATGTTCAACACGTTACTTAAATAATAATAATAATAATAACAGTTTCAGAGATCATAGGCTATTTGTCATTTGAAAACACACGTTAACAAACGTAATTTGAAATGAAGTGTTCAAGTTTTCATACTGCAGTGCAAAATGAAATGTCTGCCATTTAATAAAGACTGTTCTTTGATAAATTACAGGATTTTTGCCCTTGTGAAACAGGCCCACAGACGAACCTTTCAGAGAGCTGTCACCCGTTTCTCGACAAGGACGCAAAAGTTCATCTGGGAACAACCGCGGAACAAACGTGTTCCTTTATATGCAGATCATCTATGCTGGTTTATGACAATGTATTTTGTGGTAAAGATTTAAAAAGAATAAATTACTCGCGACCTCTCTTTGTATTAGAAAACGTAACTGAGGAGAGCTAAAGCATCTCTATATATTTGCATTTGCTTCAAAACAGGACCGAGGATCCCATGTGGTATAATAGAATAGCTGCTTCTTTAAATTTCAATGCAACAGGTTAAAGACATAGAAAATTATAGCCTATTATTTGCGATCACCTAACAAAATGTTTAAGAGTATAATTTAAATAGTAGCTATATCCTTCCAGATGTTTATAAGAAACCTGTAAACTCAAAAGTTTGAGTTTACTTGAGCTTAACATAACTAATAGCCTATATCATTTTCCTCCATGTTTTGTAATAAATTAAAATACCGAACAAGTGTTTCTAAGGCCGTAAACTGACAGCTATGACACATAATGGATTATATAAATGCGCATTAATGCAAAAATCAATTCTTTAAAAAGGACAACTATCGATGTATACAGAGAATTCAGAATTGCTCCAGAAGAGACCGGTTAATGTAAATTTCAGTCAAAGAATTGGACAGGCATCTATAAGAAACCTGCGAATCCGTGTGAACAATTCCAACAGCAGTCTCTGCGAATAAGATCATTTTTCTTGCCATAATTGAACGAATAGATGTGAATTCGTTTGCTGAAGGCAAATGCGTTGCGTCTGTATTTCTATGAAACAGAAACCTTTCTTTGCTACACAATGAGCAGTTTATAGGCTATAACAACTGTTACCTATAATAGGCTTTCATGGGGATTAAAACAATAGCACGTTTTTAAGAGAATGTTTTTCTTCTAACAAAATGAATGGCTTTTTTGGAATCTATTTAAAAATTAATAAGACCCTTTTTACTATTAGTTATAATTGGACGTAAGCGATTAGTAGGCTAAGAATTGAATTGTAGCCCGCTAAAATAACAGTCTGTAAACTTTTATTAGTGTTACAGGGAATTGTATTAATGATAATGCCATTAATATATACGCTACGATGTTGTGTCTGTCTCTTATTTGACGCAGAGTCATGAAGAAAACGTTAGCTACGTTTAAGCATGTTAGACGAATTAAACGTGTAGTAAAGTTTCGGACGTGTGATCTGAGCGCAATCTAAAGTTATGAAGCTGTTTATGTCCGTGTGGGACTGTCGCCTATAATGTATCTCTTTGGCGATTCAACAGAGACTGCATAACCGCAATTAATATAAAAAGTGCCAATACACCAAATGATATATACTTTACGCTCTATGTAAAATCCGTGTGATATTTTACGCAGTTTTATGTTGTTATATTCGTTATGAACGCGAAAACTACTGGAGGCACTGGCATCGAGAATCATTTACATTCCGAACCAAACATAAAATATAACAATGAAATAATTTCTGACATTCACGGACTGGCGTAATTATATGTTTTGCTGCCTGAAATATCCTCAAATCGATGTATAGTTGATTTATGGGCTGGACAGTAAAATTTATAGAGATGTGACTTGAAATTAAAAAGCAGAGACGAAACAAAGGTTAAGAGCTTTCTTTCTTTTTTTTTAACCGTTTGTTAAAAGTGTAAGACAATGAAATAACAAAAACTTGAAACATTGACTGTTTTGTGTTCACAGTGTCATATTTGCTGTGTAATGCGAATGACTGAACGATTAAAAAAGCGCCAAGTTGTGCAATATGCTTCAGGTTTATTAATTCAGTGGGTCGTTTATCCAAAGGGACTTCTGCTTTGAAGCTGGATTGATGTTATTGCTGTACTAGACCTTATCTGTGTTTAGGTCATTTTTCATCCTTTAACGTCAAACTAGTACAGGCTTGACATACCTTTTCAATGTGATGATCTAATCCAGAAAGTTTTGCACCACCCTCTCTTTTCAGTGGCCCACACCTGTCATAGAAGAACACATAAAAGAAGTGAGGCTGTCCCTCACCCACAGATTGTCTATCTATATCCTCATATCCATCCCTCATGCTCCCTGCCTCTCCCTATCAAGTAAAATGGTTGTCTGCACCTCTCTGGGTTCATCCTGGGTGTGCCTGTGTTCATGAAAGTCTGGGCAAACCGATCTAGAATCAGATTCCTCCTCACTTTACAATGATAGCGACCCAAGCCTATTTATAAAGAGTTGCTGGCCTCTTCGATTACAAACCCCTCTGCCTCTTCTCACAGATCCCCACTGTATCCAGGCTCCCTCGGCTGCCCTGTGAAACCAAACAAGAAAATGGCCACAGAGGGGAATTCAGAAGGGTGTGGGAGTGTGTGTGTACTAAATACTATGGCCAAAAATATATTCTGACTCAATTGGCTGAAATACTCCTCACTTTTATTTTTAGACACAAATGTATGGTAAATAACAAAGAAAAAATGTGGAAAATTTAAATGCTGATAAACCCACTGAAAATCTGTTTAATAACCTGCCATTAATTCATTTTAATTCTTGATTTAACTTTAATCTACCCAGTTTCCTGGCTTTTGTCAGGTAGACGGGTCAGGAGAGGCTTTGAGCTTGCAGTGGGTCTTGTGTATTTCTGTCTGAAGATGTTCTGTAGGAGATGACAGGCCCATTAAGACATTAATGAGTTTGCCATTTTCTGAGTAATTTAACAAGAATAACAAGAATATGGTAACTTTTAAATGATTGGATCTTAATAAATAAATAATGTGCAAAACATTTTAATGGACAGATAAGGTAGAAATAGCAAGCAAAACAGCTGAAGAGGTGTTTTTTTGTTGTTGTTTTACAGTGCAGTACATAACCTCTGAAAAAGAGATGGATAGAGAGCAGAACAAAAATAAAGAATACCAACTCTTCCATCCATAGCATCTGTAACAACAAGAGTTTATGGAGAAAGATTGTGCGCGTGTCATCTAATGTCTGCTTGCAAACGTTTGTAACAATAAAACCTAATTTGTAACAATAACAAAAAGTTTATATAATCTATAGAAAAAAGCAACTTTGAGAGATTTTGGTTATTATATAATAAATCAACTATAAGACATAATTCACTTCTTCAGCAATTTAGAAATGCTATATATACAATCACTATTGCAAGAGGCACATGTTCCTGGATCAACATCCTTGCAAGTTGTGGAAGAAAATTTCTATCAACCAATCAGATTTTAGGGACTTGTTTTGTTTCAACCTTTTCTATTTGATGTTAGAGGTAGATCGATCCAGGAATAGGTCCTACTTGTGTCAAGTGCCCTGCATTAGCCACACTAGCTGGGATGGAGGAGGAAAACTTGGAGGAGAATTGTGTCTACTGAACTAACCAAATTAAAACCTGTTTAAATCATACAGACACGCATGCTGTCTGTGACCTCCCTGCCCAGCTGCTGTCTGACTGTATGACAAAGCTTCCAAGCGAAAGAGAGTGAATACCAGAGACTTACACTCCTCACATACTGCCTGACTCTCCTTCTCTGATCCGCTCGCCCATCAGACCCACAGACTCTCACGCACCTGCTGTGTGAGCGTATGTGTGCATGTGTCTGTGTGCGTGTACCACAGTTTATGTGCAGGTATGATTGTTTGTAGCGCAAAGGTTTGTGTGTGAGTGTCTGGTGCGGATCAGGGCATGCTTTACTGGCATCCCAGTCATTTGCACTTGCTGGTGAGGCTTGCCAACCACACCACGCTTCACCCTGTGAACATGTTTTCAGCTCAGACATGATGACACTTACAGACGCTCCACTGGCAGAGCTACTGAACTGGACAGAAGTGCATACGTGGTGGTAAAAAATCAAATATGAATTATGAATGAATTCAGAGACTCTTTGTACATGCCAGCTCTAACTAAGCTTATATATGTATATGTGTAATATATGATTATATGAATTATGAAACAGAAATGGCCACTTAGCAGAAGGGTAATTATCGTTAACTAAAACTAAAACCATAAAAAAATTAATTACTTGAAATAAGCATTAACTGAAATTAAATAGAATAAAAAACTTAACCTTACTTTATTTCAACTATAGTTGCCAAGGCAACATTTATAATTTTTCCTTTAGTTTGAGTTGAAGTACTAAATAAATTAAAAAATAAAACTATATAGACAACTAATAAAAAAATAAAAACTACGAAATCACTAAACAATTACTAAAACTCTAACAATTAAAATAAAAATATAAAATACAGAAAATACAAAATAAAATATAATTCAAAATATTATACATCTTTTAAAATACTACATATTATATATCTTATATATATTTTTTATATAATACATTTTCTACAGAATCTCCATAGACAAAAACGGCATATGGGTTTGGAACAACATGAGGGTAAGTAAATAATTAACAGAACTTCATTTTTGGGTATCAGAAGACCAGAATTTAAAAAAGGCATATTAGATATCAAGTTCCAATTATGGCATCTTTTAGACAGTGTGATTTTAGTACTATGTATATTTAATGACCATGGGTTGCCAAAAAGAACAAAAAGCACCATATAGTACCATAAAAGTACTCCATACAACTTGCTTACTACATTTCAAGTCATCTGAAGCAGGGGCTCTCGCAAGAACTCCCGTTATCACAAATGAAGCTGTGTACTGCAAAATAAATCTCTTATTTACTTTGCACCTGCACCTTGTTTTTATCATGAGAGAATTCACGGAACTGCAGAACTCTCGTTGGAGCGCATGCAGAACAAAACTTCAGTGTTTTCAGTGGGTTTCTTCTTTACCGACGACTAATCCTAGACGCCTCTGATTGGACAACAGCGTTCATGTGCTCATCAAACACGTGTGTGATTGATTATAATGCTCAAGGCTGCAAAAAACAACACGTGAAAAGACATTTTTGATGCAACATGAGCCCATATAAATGTAATGCCGCAATCGACACATTCTATTCATTTCACATTTCACTTTAATCGCGACATACCTAAACATCTTAGTTTTAATTGTGCAGAGGCATTTTTTGTACTTGAATCTTGAATTTGGGGAGCTTTTATGTTAATTTTGGCTACATTTTCCCCCAAGCCACCGTTAATTTCCAAACCTGATCTCAAGTAATATGATAGCTGTAAAGAACAGACTGAAATGTATCTGTTTATCTTACTCAGATATTAAATATGGTGCCAATGAAACCAATTAAATGTTCTCATTCTGTACAGCATAATTGTGAATGAAGGTGTGTAAATAATCACAAATCTTAAATTTTTTTTGAAGTACTATTCCTTTAAGATTTCACATTTGCTCCCCTTCAGAACCCAATTTTTTGTTACATACTTGTATATAAGTGTGTATATGATTTTATGCTATAGTTTATAAGCATATGTCTTTAGTCTTGCACATTTATCCAAATGTGTATACATGCCTCCAAGGGGGAGAAAGAATATTAGTGTGCAAGCATGTGTTTTTGTTCTTGCTCATGTATATTAGCTCATACATTTATGACTGTGTTCCTGTGTTTGTGTAAGACTGTGTGAGCATGCATGCTTTCAAAAGAGAGGTGCATGTGTGAGTGTGTGTGAGAGGATCACACTACCAGATGGCCACAGGGTGAGATGATGATGCTTCCATAAGGTCACTGGTGCTGTTCTGTTAGAGCAGTCATTCAGTTCAGACTGAATCAGCCTGAATCAGCCCATCAGCCTGCAACCCACTCTAGCACACAACAAAAAAGAGAGAGATAATTATAGTGGCAGGACTTTTGAGTTCGGCTGTTTAGGACAACCACTGTATAGGATTAAGGTCAAAGGTCATATATTATATAACCTGTCTCTTTATAATGGATCTCTGTGTGTTAGTTATGACTACACTACAACTGTACAGAGTGGTTAGACTGTATTGCACTAAAATTGCCTTTAAACGCATCAAATAAAAACAATCATCACAGCATGATACACACAAGTGTAATAGTGCAACCCAACCATGCAGATTTTTAAGAAAGTGTACAATTTAAAACAAAAGATCATACATATATAGATAATATGTGACCCTGGACCACAAAACCAGTATTAAGTTGCATGGGTATATTTGTAGCAATAGCCCAAAATACACTGTATGGGTCAAAATTATCGATTTTCCTTTTATGCCAAAAATCATTAGGATATTAAGTAAAGATCATGTTCCATGAAGATATTTTGTAAATTTCATACTGTAAATATATCAAAACTTAATTTTTGATTAGGAATATGCATTGCTAAGAACTTCATTTAGACATCTTTAAAGGCGATTTTCTCAATATTCTGATTTTTTTTGCACCCTCAGATTCCAGATTTTCTAATAGTTGTATCTCTCGTCCAAATATTGTCTTATCCTAACAAACCATACATCAATGGAAAGCTTATTTAGTCAGCTTTCAGATGATGTATAAATCTCAATTTTGAAGAATTGACCCTTATGACTGATTTTGTGGTCCAGGGTCACATATATAAAATATATAGAAAAAATATGCAAAATATTCACACTGCACGGTAAAAACAGCAACACACAGGAAACAAAAATGAAAAAGCATGATTGAATTATTTATTTATTTAGAGTGCAAGAAGAATTTTGAAGAATGTTGGAGTCTAAACAACATCTGACCTCACTGACATTCATTGTATGGGGGAAACAAAACACTTTTCAAATTATTTTTTGGTTTCACAGAAGAAAGTCATTCAGGTTTTAAACAACACAAGGGTGACTAAATGATGACAGAATTTGCTTTTTTGGGTCAACTGTCCTTTTTACATTTTATAAAATACACCTTACTCTTAATATTATTTTGATTACAAATGTCTAAATGTACTTTTCTATCAGAATTGGCCTGTAATTCCTGTTGATGCATGCAACAGCTATTGAGAACAGCAGCATAAACATGGTCAGCAGTGAGTGTCATCGTAATAGAGCAGTTTTCTGTCAGTGCTAGAGCTGTGCTTTTCATACCCACTGTGAGACCAGCGGAGATTAGTATCTCCTGATCAGGAAGGACAGTCACATGCAGGTCCAGGCTAATCGAGGGTCAGCATTTGTGGATCCAGAACCACAGTACTGATGCTAACAGCAGCCCACAGCACAGCCATGTGGAGGACAGTGGGTAAAATCAGTGAGACCACCTCTGACAAATACAAAGCTGACTCAGGATTTGGTTGTGTCTTTCACACATGCATACACGGTTAGCAGATTACAGATCAGATTCTCTTGGTAAATATAGGACTGACTACTGCTGAACCGTTGCTTTAAGGGGGAAAAATCAATTGATCAATCTATCTATCTGTCTGTCTGTCTGTCAGTTTAATTTTCTATCATTCTAAGGCATATGTAGGTAATGTAAGACCTGTATAGCCTTTTTAACCACAATAATAATGATTTTATCATTTTTTACTTGTCCCTTGTTTTCTTAAAAAAAAAAAAAATGAGAGGCACTTACAATAAAAGTGAATGGAGTCATTTTTGGATCATTTTAAAGCAGAAATGTGAAGCTTATAATTTTATAAAAGCACGTACATTTATTCATTTTATAACATTTTGTATTATTTGAGCTGTAAATTTGTTTAAATAATACTTTTGACAGTCGCTTTAGGCTTTATGGTGTAACTTTGTCATGTCAAAATTGGATATAATTTTACACAGAAAACTTTAGTGTGTTTTTTTCATACAAAAATCATACAGTAACATTGTTTATGTCTTGTGGCTGAACTATTGAAACAGTAGTTGATTTACTTTCACTGGACATGCCTGACTAACTTTTTTTTTTTTTTGAACAAAAGGTTGGATAAGTGAAGATGAATTTTTGTGAGTCATGACTGAGTCGTACTGAACATAGAATATTTCTTTAATTAAACTATTTTAAACTTTTAAGCAAGGCTTTGTAAAACCAACGTCATCCTGAGAAACTTTCGCATTATTGTCTCATTGTGTGACCGCCGCTCAGTGTGTATAATGTCCACAACCGCTTTGTGTTGTCAGTCATAGTCAGAGGCATAGGGGAGTGAGGGTGAGCATGTGTATGTGGAGAATGAGACTTGTGCGATGGGAGGAGGCCAAGCACGGATCCACGATAGACCAGAACCAGCATCAGGGATTAAAGTGGAAGAAGAGAGAGAGAGAAAGAGGAGTGGATGATGCGCTGAGTCTAAGAGTAGGAGGGAGGCAATCGCACCCTCCAGCTCTCTCCAGCCTGCAGACTGAAGGCTCTGCTTTGTGTTCGGTGGACACAGGCGTAAATGTCCCTTTGTACTCACCCAGCACTTCAGATACACACTCTTCTGCTGGTCACATGCACACCCTGTTGCCTTTTCTCCCACACACATCCAACACATGAAAACATGAGGACAGACCAGAACGGGTGAACTGGCAGATATGCTCATTCACGAGACCGGCGCTGGTTGAAATGCTGATAGAAAGCAAACAGAGAGATAAGCTGTGATACGTGTCGTAGAAATACATCAGTCAGTAGCAAGTTTATGAGTGAAAAACTACAGAAGCAAAAGAACTGACAGTCAAACTACAGTCAGACTGCAAGATGTAGATTAATGACTTGTAACCCAACTGTAAATTGCATTTGAGTGACAAAAGTAAGAAATGTATTGATATGCGGTTGCAGTGACATGGACTGTGCACTGCGTATGTGTATTTTTGAAAACTCTTCATCCAAAAGTACTGCACCCATGAGTCACAATCAATCATGACTCACACACACACACACACACAAATGAGATTTTTTTGTTTCTAAGAATGTTAAAATATAAGATTTTCCACAAACTTCCAATTGCCAAAACATCAGTGGAAGTACATTAGGTGATATTATGCTACATTACAGATTCATCCAAATGTATGTGAAAATACAGAATTATTTAGCAGTGGCTTTTTTGCCCTTGTGTGTACCACACATATAATCTTTTCTGACTCACCATCAGGAATGATTCACACCAAGTTCAAATGTGAACTAATAATATACTAAAGGACTAAAGCATATTAACAATAATAATAATAATAGTGGTAGTAGTAGTAGTAACCATTTTAATTTTTAATGATTATTATTATACATAATTATATTTGAGCTAATTTATAATATACAATAATATACTATATTAAATGATTATGATTATATACTGAACACATATTCAGACTAATTCATTCTTATATTAATAATATTCAAATGTTTTATATGTAATATTGAAATACATTTTTAAAATACAACAAGTATTTTTACATGCAGTGTATTGCTTTTTAAACGTATAATGTGGTCACTGCCTTTATTGTAATTGCTTTCTATTTTGTATGCATAAGCACATCTGGGTTTTGGTCTTACGTAATCCTGTCTCATAACCGTCTCATTACTGCGGTTCTGTGTGCAGCATTTGACTTATATGATGTTTCAGAGCAGTTAACAAGAGCTTTATTGATGAGCCCTGTGTTCGGGTCTGTTGCCCCTCATGTGATCTTATTCCGATCTTGGCTCTGCTTTTTAAACACAACACATTGAGCACATTCTCTCGTTCTCTCTATCATTATATGTGCAGAAAGCAGCCGGACATTTCGAAACAAAATTACAGGTTTGTGAGAGTTTGTACCGTAGCACAGGCAGGCCAGGTCCCCTTTCTTTTACGAGGAACGTTTCGAGCAAAAGGTCCATAATGGCATGCAAAGCTTCTCCGCATCCAACCAAAATGTCCATTCTTACATTAGTGACATGTAAACAAAGTATTATACAAGGAGCGCAAAGAAATGTGTTCACTCAAACATAAATAACCATTCATACTACAGTGTATAACATCCTTACAAACACTTTTTGATCAGTTTTGGTTGATGCGTTCATGATTTTCTGCAACCCCAAACAGGGCTGGTTGGCCTGAAGTTAGGTGACACTATCGCATAAAAGCAGCACAAACAGTGCTTGGTGAGTCTATTGCTATAGAGACCATCGTCATAGCAGGTCTCTGTGGAAGGCCCTTGGTGATCTGGTTCTGCAAGTGCATTCTGAGGAACAGGTTTGACAGCATGATCCCTGTGCTGATATGCCATTCATTTTGTCAAATTTATGAGAGGCGGATCATAGAAAAGAAAACAAACATGTATTTAAATGAACCGTAAGTGTATCTTTTGAATGTGGTGCGTATAAGGTAAATAGCAGACAGATATCCCTAAGAAATCACACATGTAGGCCTATGATGGTACACAGAAAACTAGCCAATCAGAAATGCTCTCTGCAAGTTGAGGTTTGTTGGCATGTCTTTGGAGGACAGGTTTTTGTAAAGAGGGCCGCTGCTGATAGCTGAAATTGCTTACGGCATCTTTAAATTAAACAATATATTAACAGCATATGCCTCATTAAAGCCAGTATCCTACAAACTAAAGCTCATAAACTGGTTCTAAACTCCAAAAGTAACTAATTATTCTATATCATACTCTGAATATTCCATTTATAAACTTGGAAGAAAGTTGTATTTTAAATCAGAGGAAACTCTTACTTGAATGTTCAGGTTTGTGCAGGATTGTGCACAATCAACAGAAAGCAAAATCTATAATACCCAAAATAAGGAAGAGACAGGTTTTCAGTTGTATTTGTTAGTAAATAAATTAAATGAATTATTCACTTATTTAATCAAATACCTTGGACATTATAGTGTAAATTTAACAAGTAACCGTACCTTACTTTTAACTTAGATGTGTAACTTGCCCTAAACCATTTGTGCTACGTACATGAATCAAGCAGCTTCTTAGATGCATTTCTAAGTGACCAGACATTCAATTTTTGTCTGAAACAATCCTAGAGACTCGGACTCATATGTCTGGACCATATGCGACCACCCGGAATATACTTGTAAGCAAGTGCCCAATAGCAGCCACTCAGAATGCTTTAGCAACTCCCTTGCATTGTGGTGGTGGCTTTTGCACTGACAAGCTAAACTCACATTACCTTCAGAAAAATGAGGCATGAAACATTCATTTCATTAACAAAGAAAGTCCATGTCCATTTCAAAAACTGCTGAGCGCTGAACCACATGTTGCATAAAAGCGAGTAGTAAATGAACAGTGTGTATGTGTGTTTAGACGGAGGGGACCCAGGGACACACAACTTGCCGAGTTTGTATCGATCGTGCTGCAGTCAGAACTCATCTACAAGCACAAGCCCTGAGGCCCTACAAGAAATGGATGGATGGACAGACAGACAGAGAAAGACTGGGAGACAGAGACAGAGTGCTGGAGGGAGGGGTTGCTGTTTGTGGTGGGGGATTGTGAGAACAAAGGGCTCCTAGAGTTTTACTCCTGCTCCTTCTGAAAGAGCGTGTTAAGAGGGAGAAAGTGATTGAGGACGAGAGAGAGAGAGAGAGAGAGAGAGACTGCTGGCTCTCCTGGCTCTGCTCCAGAGGATGATGTCATGGAGTATGACTTCACCATGCAGTGTCATCACTGCCCCCCCCCTCCTCTTCCCACTCCCTTCTTCCTTGCATCCCTTTCTCTCTTTCTCTTTCTCTCTCCACACCC
>NW_015542366.1:559079-564113 GCF_001515605.1 Sinocyclocheilus anshuiensis | reverse complement strand
CTCCTTCCCTACATCCCTTTCTCTCCCTCTCTTTCTCTCTCCACACACCCTAACAGAGAAGGTGGTGCTTCACTCATCCGTGCCAGAATGATAGATAAAGAGAGAGCAAGGAAGAGAGAAAGAAAGATGGAAGTAATGGACAAAGAAGTCAACAATGGAAGCAAACTAGAACTTGCCTGTGCAAAAGTCGCTGTCACGGTGCTAGTGCGTTGTGGATGGTTGCCAGGGCGTTGCTATGAGGTCACAAAGGTGTTTTGAGTGTTGTCTAGTATGTTGATATGCGGTTGCTAAGATGTCCTGGGTGGACCGCCAGGTTCCTAGACACGACTAGTTCATCCCTTAGTCTCTCCTTTCTTTCTTCTGTGTAAGACAAAAGAAGATATTTTGAAGAGTGCTTCACCTGCTTTAGTCTTTTTAATGTAAGTCAATGGAGTCCAAAACAACAACGGACTCTATTGACTTACATTGTATGAACATAAAGAAGAAAACAACATACAACATGAAAACAACATGAGGTTGTGTAAAACACACACACAAAAATCATTCTTCAAATTATCTCGGCTGTTTTTGTCTATATAAAAAAAGTCAACTGGGCCCAAAACAACATTAGACATTTATTGTATGGACCAAAAAAAAATCCTATATATATATTTGGAACAACATGAGGGTAAGTAACACACAAAATAAAGCATTCTTCAAATTAAGTCTGTTTTTGTTTATATAATGGAATTCAATGGGGTCAAAAATAACACTGGACTCTACTGACTTTCATTTTATGGACAACTTTTTATTTATTTATTTGGAAATGAGGGTGAGTAAATGATGAGAGTATTTTAATTTTTTTTGGTGAACTGTCCCTTTATGGATTTTAAAAAACCCTAACCCTAGATTTGATCAACCACTACTGCTCCCCGGGCGCCGCAGCATAAATGGCTGCCCACTGCTCCGGGTGTGTGTTCACGGTGTGTGTGTGTTCACTGCTGTGTGTGTGCACTTTGGATGGGTAAATGCAGAGCACTAATTCCTAGTATGGGTAACCATACTTGGCCACATGTCACGTCACTCACTCACTCACTCACTCACTCACTCACTCACTAATGATAAGATAATACGGCCAGTATGCCAGGTAAATAAAAGAGGACAGGAAAGTGGGAAGACACTGAGAGACACTGGATATTAGGAGAAAGAGAGAGCGAGAAGGAAACATAGATGTAGCGATAGCGATGGGGTGGGGTGGGTTAGTTTAATTACATTTCTCAGTGCCACTCTTCTGCCATACGGACCAACAGCTAACACACACACACTCATGCAAACACACAGCAAGACACAGGGAGGGGTGGTACAGTCTCTCACTAACCATTTCCTCAGTTCTGCACGAAGAGATAGCAACAAACACACACATGAAACATGATGCAATGTAAAAACTGTGGACACTGAAGTATCTACTGTCAATCATTTTTTCCTATTAAGCTAACAATGAAAAATCCTGAAAAATGCAATGATACAGACTAATTTAATTTCAAATTTAATGAAGATGATTATCATCCTCATTACTGTAATTGCTGTCATTGTCATCACCATGAGATTTGTTTATGAAAATTAAAACAAATCCAATATATAAAAAAGCCCTCACCCTCAGGTCATTCCAAACCTGTATGACATTTTTTGTTCTTTTAAAAGAAAATATTTTGAAGATTGTTGGTAACCAAACCATTTCTCAAAATATATTTTTTAATATTCCCCAGATGAAAGAGAGTCATACAATTTTGGAATGACGTTAAGGTGAGTAAATGATTTTTTTGGGGTGAACTATTGAACATTTTCTCTCTTTTCTGATGAAACCAAATGGGGCTGGTGTAAACTCCAAAAAAATAAATAAATAAATATAATAAAAGCAGTTTCATACATTATGTGCTACTGAAGCTGCACAACAAGGGTTTGCCTGAAATTGTTTTGTGATCAGTCTTGTGGCTCCTCTTCAAGTGTATAAGGTGAAGATTCAAATAAACGCAGCTGATCCTAGATCAGCACAAAAGGGCTGCTTGACCTGGTCCATTGGGATGGCACTAACTCTCTCCAGACTGGGCCAAGCAGGGGAGCAGGAGGTTTTGGACTGACGGGGGGAAAAGGGAAAAAGAGAGGGAGGCAGAGAGAGAGATACAGTGAGCGGAAGAAAGCAAGATGTATTGCTGCCAGGACTCCTGATTCTACAGCATCTGTCACCCTGAGTCAAAAGAACCATTATAAAATCTGTTATCAAAAATGAATGTAAATGAAAGCAAAGCTGCTCTGAAAATGTACATGCTGCTTTGATCAAATGTTGGCATATAATGAAAGCTTTGATTAAAGACTTTGCGTATTACATGCATTTGTCCATGCATAATAATATGCAATTAATATTATTATTAATAATAATAATAATAATAAATTCTATCAACAGTAGTAGTGGACTAGTAGTAATTACAAAGTAAAATTGCTCCAAAGGATGGAAACCAACTTGTAACTTCCACTTACACACCAAATATTCACATCTAAATACCAGGCTATTTAAGTTTCCACTATCCACTGTACACTTGAAAAGCATGTAATCTGAAAACCAGGACAACCATGCTACACTTTACTAAACAGTATCTGACCTTCTCTCTCAGTCTCCACAACTCCTGCACATGGTTCAAATGAACGACTCCACACGCCTGTTAGTGATTAGATTGGGCCAATGTGTAAAACCTCACTATCTAAAAGGCTCTAATCGCACGGACCATTAACGGCATGCTAATTACACAGAATTCCTGCAGGGAGGAGGAGAGGGGAAGAGAGAGGGAAGTGGAGGGGAGGGGAGGAAGACGGAGCGAGGGGGAGAATGTAATCCAAACGGCTTTGAAGTTCAGTAACTAAAGCAGCTAGTAAACTAAAGCATTTATCATTAATATGTGGTGCTCTGAAAACATTTGAGCTCTTCAAGGTATAAATGACTTTGACCACAGAGTTATGGTCAAGGCTTTGAAAAGTTCAGGGGACTTCTGCTGGAATGCTTTGGTCTCGCCTGTGGCTGGAAATGCCCAAATGAGATGTCTGTGTAAATATAATAAAGGATGGACTATAGATTTTTTTTATTATTGTAATTTTTTTGGAAAATCTCCCTTTTCATTCTCAGTTTTGTTATTGTAGCCCACATGTAGTTAATTCGTACAAATACAAACACATGTTTAGCTAGCTAACTAAACAGGCATATACTGTACCAAAGACGTACTGTTCAAAAGTCATGGGTCAGTAAGTTTTTATTTTTTATTTTTTTAAAGGAATTAATACTACTATACAGCAACAATGCCTTAAATTGATCAAAAGTGACAGTGAAGACATTTATAAGGTAAAAAAAAACAGTTTCAAACAAATGCTGTTCTTTTGAGCTTTCCATTCATCAAAGTATCCTGAAAGAATTAAAAAAAAAAAAAAATTAGCAGGATCATGTGATGCTAAAGACTGAAATTTCAGCTTTGCCATTATAGGAATAAATTACTTTTTAAAATATATTTTAAAAGACACTATTATTTAAAATTGTAATAATATTTCACAATATTACTGTTTTTACTGTATTTTTGATCAAATAAAGCAGCCATGGTGAGCATAGGAGAATCCTTTCAAAAACATTAAAAATTCTTACCAAACCCAAACTATTAAACAGTAGTGTATATTGTTTTTAAATGAAACTAATGATTATAAAATAATTATATATATTAATATTTAATTATATACAATTATAAATTAAACACAAACAGATTTCATAGTTTTCCAGTCAAAAAATTAATGTATCCTTTATATAGACACAAACACTGTAAAAAATGACTGTGAATTTAACGGTAAAAGACTGTAGTGTTTAGTGTTTGTGTGAATGACACTGTGCACCTTCTATATATGTTATCATTTAAAAGCTGCTTGTGATGGGCTTTGGTTCATCATGTGACTCTCATCACCACCTGCATTTGGTGGTTATCAGTGTATTACAAAGGTACAAAAACAGATTTCAGTACTTCAATAGGATTTGGTATATTAACATTATATCAGTTAACTGTAAATTTAAGTTAAAACCGTAAAACCTAAAACGTTGCTACCGTATTTTTTACGGTAAAATTCTGGCAACCACAACTGCCGTTTTTTTATCGTAAATTTTACGGAATTTTTTTTACAGTTTATGTAACAAAAATCTCTCTTAATTAGGCCGTTTATGAACTACAGTGCTAATGCTAAACCATACAGAAGCTCTAATATGAAAATGGGTAACACATTAGAATAGGGAACACATATTCACTATTAATTAGGAGTTTTCCTAATTTGCTGCTTATTAATAGTTAGTAAGGTAGTTGTTAAGTTTAGGTATTTGGTAGGGGTAAGGGATCTAATATATGCAGAATAAGGAGTTAATATGTGTTTTATAAGTACTAATAAACAGCCAATATGCAAGTAATATGCATGCTATAATAAGCAACTAGTTAATAGTGAGAATTGGTCCTTAAAATAAAGTTACCTGAAAATGTTTGCACTTCTTAACGAGGAGCGATAAAAAAAAGTGAGAAAGATGGTAGTAGGGACAGTGCTCAGACAGGCCTGTTATGCCCTAAAAAAGATACAGCATTTTCTCTCTGTGTCGAAACAAAGGCAGTCATTCTTCGGTATGCTAAAATCTTGGTGACAGTGTTCCCCAACAGAGCTCATCTAGTTGCAAAGTGGCTATAGTTGGAGGCCTGATTTTGACCTTTGACCTCTCCATTCATTGTGAGGCCAGCGAACCTTGTGTCAATCAAACACAAAGCGTTTTCTTGTCACTCTGTCCCACAATAGTTCTTAAAAGGAGGCCCGTGTCTGTCAGATGAACTGGATTGATTAATTTGTCTGCTGAACAGAGCTTGACTTCAACAGCTTTTAGCCTCATTGATGCAGTTAATGCATATCGTGTACGTTTGACGAAAGCTTGACACTGGCCAGCTTGATCCTGAGCTTGACATGGGCCAGGGGAGTTGCTGAAAAGCCCAGCAGGAA
>NW_015542366.1:532012-559063 GCF_001515605.1 Sinocyclocheilus anshuiensis | reverse complement strand
GCAGGAATGACATCACTCTGAAGAGTGTGCATGTGTGAAAGGAAAAGACTTAAACTGATTCCTACCATATCCCAGAGGGCTGTGAAAAACAGACTAAATATGATTCAGCTTCACTCATGGCCTAAAGCTAATTAACTTAAAGAGACAGTCCTCCCAAATATGAAAATTCTGTCATCATTTTCTCACCCTCAGTTTCTTTATTCTGTTGAGCACAAAAGAAGTTATTTTGAAGAATGTGGGTAACCAAGCAGTTGACGGTAGCCGTTGACTTCCATATTATTTTTTTCCATACTACATATGTGACCCTGGACCACAAAACCAGTCTTAAGTCGCTGGGGCATATTTGTAGCAATAGCCAAAAATACATTGTATGGGTCAAAATTATAGATTTTTCTTTTATGCCAAAAATCATTAGGATATTAAGTAAAGATCATGTTCCATGAAGATATTTTGTACATTTCCTACCTATTAAAACTTAATTTTTGATTAGTAATATGCATTGCTAAGGACTTCATTTGGACAACTTTAAAGGTGATTTTCTCAATATTTAGATTTTTTTTGCACCCTCAGATTCCAGATTTTCAAATAGTTGTATCTCGACCAAATATTGTCCTATCCTAACAAACCATACATCAATGGAAAGCTTATTAGAAAGAACTTTATTCAGCTTTCAGATGATGTATACATCTCAATTTTGAAAAATTGACACTTAAGACTGGTTTTGTGGTCCAGGGTCACATATGTCAATGGCTTGGAATGACATGAGGGTAAATGATGACAGAATTTTCATTTTTGGGTGAACTGTCCCTTTATTTTGATGGTCTCCCAAAAGACATTCTACTGATTGTAAGTATATTTGCAAGTACATGTTAACTTATTCTACAAACCTAACTGTCTACTAATACTCTAATGAGAGTCAGGATAACTTTGTACAACTTTGGACTTGCAAAGTTACTATATATGTAGTTGCAAAGTTACCTATAGTCAACAGAATGTCTAAAAGAGACCATCAACATAAAGTGTATCCAGAAAAATATAATGGCTCACATATGAATCTTTGAGAAGTCTGATTAATTTAAGTGAATCTGTTCACTCAAACAGTTTGTTTAAATGAACTAGTTCAACACAACAACTCACTGATTCATTTGATTCCCCACATTTTAGCAGAGATATACAATATAAAATTGTAATATTTATTAAATCTACACAACAAGTAAAGACCATGATTATTAAATCACATACAAACACACCTGCTCGAACAACTGAAGATGCTTCCTTTGTATTCAATACATTTCTGTCCAAAGCTGTGACAGTTGAGTGCATGAAGTGTCCAACATTCCACACTTCATTTTTTTCAGTTATTTAAATGCATCATACGGATATTTAAAGTGCACTTTTTCTTTATGGAATTTTCAGTGTGAACGCACTGTGAAAAATTTAAGGGGGTCTGAATACTTTCCGTACCCACTGTATATTACAAAACAGCACAGAATAGTGCACAAGTATGCCAACTGCGCACCTACAGACTTTACAGAGTGTATGACTAGCTTTTATCTGGACATGCTACGTACACAGTTTCAAACAAGCTTCCTCAACACTGGTCTGTTGCTTCCATCATGTATAAACACACTTCCCTTATCCTGACTTTATGGTGCTAATAAAAATGTACTAATAAAAAACATACTGAGTAATAAACGTAATAACAAAATACTGCTTTGCACCCTTATTTTTCTTGTTCTAGGCCACTGTTTCAGCTTTCTGGGGCCGGAAATGCTAGACTATGCTGTGATCTTTGCTTGTTTTGATTTCAAGCACTGCTGCGAGAATCAAATCAGAATTGCATAACGAATCGGGAACCACCAAAAACAATCTGAACCCGACAATGCATGCGCTGACTGACCATGGACTTTGCTGAATCAAACCAACTGCAGCCAAACGGAGTGTTTTTCTTTTCTCCTGCATTTAGTCAGCTCTGGCAGAGCAGTGCTTCATCTCTCTCTCTCTCTCTCTGAGCAGGAGTTAATTAGAGAACAGTTGTGATTTGCGTTCACACAGCCCAGCCCAACGGGCGTCTGGTAAATGACAGGGCTCCGTTTGCACACTCTTTCAAAACCCAGCGGTGTGGCTGCAACCCCCACAAACTTACACCAATTACGACAACTTCTGCCACTCCCTCCATTGCCCTCCTCTGACCTCTGTTTATGCTTTCGGCTGGGCCAATTTTTCACTGGTCTCGGGTCAGGATTTGTGCTTTCAGTGGTTGCAGTATGACACAATGCAAATGCAAAGATCTAGCTAAGCAGCAAAAGACTTAAGTTTTGTGAGACATGCTTTGTTGTGGTTGAATATTGATCCAGTCCTAAGGCTGATCTTAAATGTGATCTCTAATTTAAAACCAGCCTTTGTTATAAAAACTTTTTTTTTAAAGACGAGAGCTGTATTATGAACATTCACTTCAAAGAAAAGAGAGGAAAAGATCTGCACTCTCTCCAAAAACACCAACCACCTCCTCTGTCCTTTTCTCCCCTTCACGACAGCCAGTACACCCATCTGGAGCCCCAAGGGTTTCTGGGATGGAGTGCGTCCAGAAGAAGAGAGTGGGGGTGGAGAACTGGGCCTCCAAATTAGTGGTGATTGCAATCGTTAGCGTTGCTTGTTTGTTTGTGTTTGAATCCACTATGGTTAACAGTGGAAGAAGTGAAGTGTGGAAAATGAGAGAGAGAGGAGGAAAAAAAAAGAGCATTCAGGATTGTTCTTACCTACTGTCGCAGTCATAGAGTTTGTTTGTTAGGACCGGAAGGGACAGAATATGTGACTGTTATTCAAATGTAAACATGTTCACAAACAAAAGCACATTTGGAGATATTTGCACCTGAAGTGAACACTGTGCGCTAACACAGAAAAACTGTCAAAGTTTCCTTGCATCATTTATTTCTACATTTCTGAAAAAACCTTTAGTTCAAGTAGATTAGTAATTCGTTAACAATGTACAATTATAAGTTACTTTTACGAAACTACAACACAATATAAAGTTTGAGGTCAGTAATATATTTTTTAAGAATTTCATACATTTATTCAGCAAATACACATTAAAAGGTTCAAAAGTGACAGCAGAGAAATGTATAATGTTACAAAAGAATTTTCATGATTTCATGAATTTTCTATTCATCAGAGAATCCTTAAAAAATACACATAACAGTTCCCACAAAAATATTAAGCAATACAACTGTTCTCAACTTTGATAATAACAAGAAAGGTTTCTTGAGCAAATCAGCATATTAGAAAAAAATTCTGAATGATTATGTGACATTGAAGAAAGGAGTAACGGCTAATTAAAATTCAGCTTTGCATCACAGAAATAAATTTCATTTTTAAATATATTAAAATAGAAAACATTTATTTTAATAGTTATTAGTTACTTTTTGCGATATTTTTGATCAAATAAATGCAGCTTTGATGAGCAGTATACAGTATACTGAATATAATAGAGTATTTTTATTTATATACTAAACATAGTATTATTTTTATTTATACTAGGTATCATACATATGTAACGCGGAGGCGCTATTTAATAAGCGCATGACGACGAAGAGTAAACCACAACAGTCTTTTAATAATAAATCCACAAGGAACACAGGAGATAACTGAAACCAACGTAGCACAACACATAGACACAAACAATAACCGGCAAGAAACTGAACAGAACATGGAGTATAAATACAAAAGCAGTGAGGGACTAATGACTTAATTAATGGAACACAGGTGAACTGAATAACTAATTAAACACAGAGGGACAACTAGGTCAAATGACAAAGACATAACTAAAGCAAAACAGACTTACATGTGACAACATCATTTTTATTTATATACTAGACACAGTATTATGTAACATATAGATATTATGTTTAATTATATATGTGACCGAGTATAATATACCATACAGTTATATTCATTACAGTCACAGTGCTATAAAGACAAAATATTAATTTACATGTAGGATCCCTACTAGACATACTTGACAACAAAGCAACACAAACACGTTTTGCCACAACAAGCAGCAGTCAGCATTTAAAAATTCTCCTGCTTTATGTCTTAGCAGGGAGTTTGCACTGGACATCCCTTAATCCACAAATGAACAAGTCATGTTCGTTCCATCCAGTGAACTCCCCTTACAATCACTCGATGAGTCATGGTGAGGGATTCCCTACCCCTCTCTTCCAAATATGGGCAGGAAGAATGGAGTGTTTTTAGGAAGGAATGCTGATTGGGGCCCTTGGTGAGGGGTTGTGCTAATGCATTTGTAACACTGTGGCCTCGTGTTTGTGGCGCGCTTCACACTGTGCAGCCAGGAAATCATCAGGACAATTTGACAAAGAATGTCTAGTATTTTAGACTAATCATCTGTGAGGTATTTCAGCCAATCTGAACCACATGGTTGACCTCTATTACGGCTGCTCTTAAAATACAGTCATGTCGCATTTCCAGTAAGGCTTAGTCGCTTTTCAGGTGCCACAATGTCCATTTGAAGTGGACACTTACAGCGTAAAGCCTTTGCTTAAATACAAAGTGTATATATAAGGACATAAACAGTGCAGTGTTCTAGTCAGTAGTCATTTCGCATACACTTTACACACAGTACACTTATTAAAAGTGCAACCTGGGGTTTACTGCCCTGCTCATGGCCACAATGATAACAGCTCACAGATCACCCCTTGCAGAGTTCAAACCTACAACCAGCCCAGATCTAAAACCACTACTCCACTACACCTTTACAAAACAGACTACCACCATCATTACCTAAAATATTTCAGCTCGGCCTTTTTTTAAATCTTCCAGCCATCTAAAAGTATCTGCAATACTCATCGCGAACACATCTACAAGCTGCTATAGTAATGAGAATGACTGATCTGGAGTTTAATTCCTACAGAAGGACCTGAAGTTCTTTCTGATTTCTTTCTTCATCGGCTGCCACATCAGTTATTTACTATGTGAATCCTAATGAAACTACATTGAATATAAAATGCTATATTTCTTACATCATTAGTTTTGAGACTCATCCAGTTAATAACAACATATCAGGTTAAGGCCTGTCAGAGGTGTCATATTAAAATGAGTTTTATATATTTATGTGTAATATAATGTATTATATCACTGCTAAAAATATAATCAGCTTATGCATTTTTTTTTATATTTAAATTTAATTGATATTAAATATACACTAACCATTCATAATTCTGTGTTGAGTAATATTTTCTTTATGTTTTTGAAGGAATTCTCTTAAAATAAAAACAGTATTGGGAAATATTATTACAATTTAAAATAACTGCTTTCATATATTTTAAATGTAATTTATTCCGGTGATGCAAAGTTGAACTTTCAGTATCATTAAATCATTCTAAAATTATGATTTCCTGCTCATGAAACATTTCTTATTGTTATGAATGTTGAAAACACTTGTGCTGCTTTTTTTTGTGAAAACTGTGAAACATTTTGATTCTTTGATCAAAAGTAAAGTAAAAAAAACAGCATTTATTTATTTCAGTCTTTTGTAACATTATATGTCTTTACTGTCACTTTTGATCAACGTGACACATCCTTGCTGAATAAAAGTATTAATTTACCCCAAATCTGAATTGTATAGCATATACTGTATCAATATGCTCTCTCTCTCAATATGCTATTATCTGAAAATATTTTTTCTTTAATTTTGGACTTCAAGCAGAGATATTGTTAATCGGACTTGTCAAATGTTAGACTCTTTGAGACTTGACTTTATAGCATTCACTTCTGACTTGCCTTGGACTGCAGATTGGAGATGAGTCACGTCTTCACAGACTTCACAGTTAGCTGCTCTTCTGGACGGATGCAGCAGGTAGCAATTTCCATCTGATGTGTGTAAACGAAACGAAGAACAAAAACAACAGTCAAAAGCAGTCCGGGCCTACAATATCATTCCTTCCGATTCTCACGTCATCTACTGAATGCAAAGTTAATCATAGACAATACTCAAATCAAGTTAATCAAGTCTAGACCAGTATTTCATTAAAAAAAAAAAAAAAGCTTGATTACACAATGTGGAAAGCAATAAGAAATGTGATGTCAGGTCTGAGCTACATTTGTGAGAAAAGTGAGTCGACGTTTCCGAATGATGTGGATTTTTTTTTTTTTTGCATGTTGAAACTTTTGAGTCATTCTTACAGAAATCCACAGTATTCCAAATGCTTCATACACAAATGCCTGTAATTTAATGGAAGGCTGTATTAGTGGCCTATACCTGTTAGAAGCCTCATATAAAGATTTATTTATGCTTTATTAGTAAGACTTTAATTACTCACTTTTTTCAGTTACTGGATTTGCCAGATTTTTCCTATCAAATTCAAGTGTTTTCCATCAGTATTTGAGAATTGAGACTGACTTAGATCCATGTACACACAAGCCTGTATGTCTTCTATATAACATAAAGATGTTGTCAATGACTTGAAGTCTTAACTGGCTCTCTACCATCTCTAACTCTAATTACTGTTTTTCTACATCTCTCTTGTCTACTGTTGCTGCTGTTTTTTCTCTTTCTCTCTCTTTCACCACTGCAATTATGAGTGCTAGCAAACAGACCCAAATGCCCCATGGGAGACGCAGAAAGGACCACGCACGGCAAAAATTAGAGAGCAGAGAGACTGATGCTGTCATTAAAAAGAGCTATCAACGCAAATCATTTCAAGAGTGTTGTTTGTTTCTTTTATCCAACTCTGCAAATGGTGTGTTGTCAATGGTGTCTTTTACATCTTCAAGTCCAGCCGGATGTGCATAAATTATAATTGTTTTTGATCGTAACAATGAGTTTGTGTAAAAAAGAGAAGAATTAAACTGCATGAGTATATACATTTTCTTGGCCTTTTCTTGGCTTATATGACAAACATACAGAGACAATGAGTACTGAAAAATCTGAGCATAGTATAAGGTGATTAAGGTTGCAGGGAAAGTGATAAAACTGGGATTTAAAACACTTTGTAATTAGTTTAATGAAAATAATTATTAATATATCAGCAGTTATATACATAAAAATATTATTTCTATTTATGTACATTAATGATCTGTTATACACTAAACAAAGACATTGCATTTTTACATTTTCTTAATAAAACTGTGAGTGGTACTTTCCCATGCTATGATGATGTGGGTGGTTGCTAGGGCATTGCAATGTGGTTGCTAAGGTGATCTGAGTGATTTTTTGCCCGTGGCTATGTGGTTACTAAGTGGTTGCTTACTGGCCCAAGTAAAAAAAAAATCCACCCCCAAGTCTCTATGGTATTTTGGTACCTAGACATGGCTCAGATTCCTCATTCTATGTCTATACACAAAAGAGAGAGAGAGAGAGAGAAATAGAAATGTCTTTGTGTTTTTTGGACAATGGAAGTCAACAGTCACCAAAACTGTTTGGTTACCAACATTTTTCAAAATATCTTTTTTTGTGTTCCATATGAGGAATGGTAGTGATCCTTGAAATAGCAAACACTGCTAATTATCTTTATTTTTTTTTTTTAATTTTTCAAATACACTACAGGTCAAAAGACATGTTTAAAAGATGTCTCTTGTGCACACAAGACTGCCTTTATTTGATAAAAAAAAAAAAACATATATAGAAAAACAGTAATATTGTTAAATATTATTGCAATTTGAAAGAACTTTTTATTTATGTATATTTTTTAATAAGAAATGTTTCTTGCATATACCCAATCAGAATAATTTCTGAAGGATCATGTGACACTGAAAACTGGAGTAATGATGCTGAAAATTCAGCTTTAATATCATATATTACATTTTTTTATATCTTAAAATAGAAAATAATATTTAAAATGTAACAATATTTCACAATATTAACAGTTACACTGTATTTTTTTATCAAACTTTTGACTGATAGTGTATTATTATAAAATGTTAGACATTACAATTCAACTGTCTATTCAAAGTTTTTGATTTGACTTTTAATGTCACTTAATACAGTTCACCGCTGAAGAGAGAGCAAATTCTATCCCTCAACATAACTGAACACATCTGCATTAACACAATCTGAGCTCTCTGCCATACGATAAGGGCCACATCTGGACCTTACGCTGACCTGCTGCCTGGCAGGATTCTGTTGTCTTAACAGAGTTTAGAAAGCAGCAGTCAGGGATAACAGAATTGCAGTTGTGGTTTCCCAAAAGTGGGGAGTCCCCCTTGCTTTTCCAAGCCTGACTACGAGCTTTCTCCGTGGGCTGAGGAACAGGACTCTGCCCTTGTCTGCCAGAATGCTGGATGTCTAGCAGGGTCTCGTTACCTTACAGACTCCAGTCTCTGATTCATAGTTGCTCTGAATGGAAACGTGATGAAAGTAGTTTATCACTCAAATATGCAGACATGAAAAGACTCAATATGCTACTGTTATGTCTCTCTCTGTGAGGTCTTGGTCTGTGTTTATGACTAATCGTCTAAATACTCCACACACACACACACCTTACAAACTCCAGTATCTCCCATTTCCTACACGACATAAAACATAATTTCCTTAACATTCCACTGAGGTCATCCCAAACAATGCAACCGACCAGGCATCATCCTCTTGTGAAACAGTGCCAGCGAAACTATCCCAAGTATTTCCAGCCTAACACTCGAGACATTCTTCCCATTAGTCCTATCGGTTCCCATCTCACCTTTGCAGGGGTGGAGTGATGTCATTACACACTCTGAGAACTTGTGCGAGGGATGCTTCACTGACATTATGGTTTCCAGACCCGTGGTAAATAAAGCAGTATGATTGAGACGATGACTAGACTCACCAATAAGAGATGTCATATGACTTTTCCTATTTCCTTCTCTCTCTCTCTCTCACACAAAATACATACACTGTAACTTTGTAAATTTTGGTGTCAGTACAATTTTTTTTAGGTTTTTGAAAGTAACTCGTATGCTCACCATGCAGGAAGGCTTGTATTTGATTAAAAATACAGCCTGAAATATTATTACAGTGAAAACTGAAAAACCTTCAGAAATCGATCTGATATGCTGATTTGGAGCTCAAGAAACATTTCTTTTTAAAAGATATCAAAATAAAGTTGAGTTCTTCTAAATTGCAATAATATTTCACCATATTACCGTTTTTCTATATTTTTTATCAAATAAATGCAGCCTAAGTGAGCCTAAGAGACGTCTTTCAAAAACATTAACTGATAGTGTATTTGAAAAATAAGAAAAGCTAATTAGTAGTGTTTGCTATTTCATGAATCACTGCCATTGCTCATATGGAACACAAAAAATATATTTTGAAAATTGAGACCAGTATTTGGATGGATGGATGGATGGATGGATACATAGATAGATGATTAGATAGATGAATAGATAGATGGATACATAGATAGATGGATAGATAGATAGATAGATAGATAGATAGATAGATACATGGATAGATGGATAGATGGGATTAGTTATGGTATTTATTAAACATCATACATGTATAACCCTATACATATCTAGATTAGCGCGAGACAGCATAGTCCATTGCCGTCTCTATGATATTTTTTTTTTAGCTGATTTTATCATCCGGAAGCAAAAATGAGTAAGCCTGCTCATGCAAAACAATAACAGTACAGCTCTCTATAACAGGCCAAATAACTGGAGGTATCAATCGAGTCTGTAGCAAAACGTGCGGGACGAATTACACACCAAATATTAATACTTAGGGTTTGGTTCTAATCCCCAACCTAAGCATGAAACTATGGCTACCATGGTAAATTTTCTTTTTGCTCCTCTTTTCTGCCTCATTCCTGTGAGCAGGCCATGATGTCACCCTGGAACGGGCCCCATTGTGATAAAATTGATTGTCTCAACGCCTTGCTCTTAATTCACTGAATGAGCCACTCAGGGGGATTGAAAAGACACATCTAAATCACTATGATTCATATGTGGGACTGACACATCTGCGGCCACCCCACAGCAGACAAGTGTAAGACAGGGAACCTCTGCCCACCCCTGCCAAACATGATCTTACAAAGGAGGAAAGGACCCCGACTGGCTGGCTGGTATAACTAAAAACTTCATGATTTCATCAGACTCACAACACCACGAGTCCATTATGTGCGACTGTATTAGTCATGTAAAATAGATAGGTACATGATAGCAAAAAAGTAAGAACGTCTGTGACCAACATTCATGCCCATAATTGACATGCCCTAATCTGTGGGCAGATGTGGGACAAAACAATGGCACAGGAGACTGTCAAAATAACCCCCACAGTGCCAGCCAGGGGAGGATGAAGTCATCATCATTACACACCTCCGAATACAAAGACACGCAGCACATCCACAAAACACTACCCTGCACACTGCCAATGGACTGTTAAACAGAAACGTACTAATCCAATTTCTATTTGTGCATTTCACGTGTATGTGAGTGTTTGCATGCTTGTTGTATCGTTGTCTTTTTTGGTCATACTGTAGACTAAACATACAGCGTGACCAACTCCCACAGGAGTAGTTGCGGGGACTCGGAATCGGTTTAGAGCCCAGAGACTCTCAAGTGTTGCTGGGAACAGCAAAAAAGAAGAAGACCGACAGAGAGAATTTTAAATATTAGCATATCCAAATGATATTATAGACAAACTACATTTCAAATGAAGCACATTTACCAGCCTTAATCTGAAACACAATATATAAAAATGGAAATGTAGGGGAAAGCAGGATCATTTTAATGCTAAATAAATGTTGCGTAATACTTTAAGGCACAACACACTCACCACAGCCATATCTGGTATATGCATGCATAATTCCTCCTTTCAGAATCACAGAAAACTGCAGTAACATGGATTTTTATTTTCAAATGTTGCTAGGAAAACAAAAAAGAATGAGACTGAAAGATACTGAAATATTAGCATATCCACCTGATATTTCAGAGCAATTCTTTACAACATTTCAATTAAAGCACATTTGTCAGCTTTACTTATGAATGTAATATAATAGAGAACAATATATAAAATATATTTCCAATTTTACGCAATTATACAAACATTTTTTAAATGATTCAAGTAATTATTTTTGCATTGTGTGGAAAAGTGCAGCTTATACATTCTGATAAACATCTTCTTTTGTGTTCCACACAAGAAAGAAAGTCAAATACACTTGAAACAACATAAGGGTGAGTAAATGATAACAGAATTTTTATTTCTTCGATGAACTATCCCTTTAAATGAAACAGTATGTGTTTTGTCTAAGTAAAGAAATGGTAAACAGAGAAACGCTCTGAGGAATAATTTTCTACTTTGGTCATTACGTGATTGTCTGGTCTAAAATTCTCCACCACAAATGTGCTTTAAACACTTTGGTTAGTCTAAACCAGGAATTAACTTCAGTGTCTGGGAAACAAGCACAATACATGCACCTATGAAACAAATGCCACTTGGTTTGGGAAGACAGCATACATTTGCATTAAATATGCAAGACTGTAGAAAGTAATACAGTCAGAATTGTAAAGCAAGATGATTGCTGAGAATGTTGAGTAATAATTTAAAGCACAACAAGCTCACTGAAAACATACTGGTATATCCATGCATAATTCCTCTTTTCAGAATTACAGAAAGTTGCAGTAATATGGATTATTTTTTTAATTATTTGATCAAGTTAAGTAAAAAATGCAATTTTCAGTTGGTCGTCATTTGATTTTTAACATATTTGGGTCTGATTGGGTAGCAATATTACAAAAAAAAAAATCTGTGAAGGTCCTGTATAAATGTAAGTCTCCTCTAAGTGGAAATTATTAAACATAAATTTACATTACAGAGCTATTTCAATTACTTCTAAAATATGGTGTGGTATTATGAAATCAGCATCTGTCTTTGTAGTGTAATTATATCTGACTTGTTAATACATGAAGTAATACATTTATTTGTATTACTTTACATGTATTTACATTACAGGCAATGACAGCCCAAATGTTTGAGGAAAAGCCTAAATGTGTTACAAATTATCATTACTGTCCTAGACTACCTTACATAAAAGCAAGATGCAATCTAGTACAATGACATACAGCTTGAAAATACTAATAATCTCAAAAATGATTTCAGAATGCATCCTTTTCACTAAATTGCAGGCCGTAACGCTTTGATCTATAAGATACAGTATGTATTTAGGGTTATAGTTATGTGTTGCGTGTATGTGGTTGTGTGTGTGAGTGTGTTCTTGGCTGCTTAAGTCAGCATACATTAGAGCAAAAGACTCAGAATAAGCACAGTGACATCACTGTATGTGGCTTGAGCCCAAGAAACACCTCAATGATTTTTGTGTTTGGCTTTCATGTTTTTGTGTGTGTGTGTGTGTGTGTGTGTGTGTGCAAAAAAAGAGCACGAGACAGAAAGAAAGATAACTACACAATAAATCAAATCAGTAAGCAAAACAGTGTTTTGATGAAAAAATAAATTTTGAATGTATTACCTTCACTGCTTCATTTGATTTATGCCACTTATACTGGGAGTGTATGTTGTTGTCTTTTCACTACTGTTGATTTAAGCTTGATGTCTACAAGTCCAAATATCCTTGAAAACTATTATGATAGAAAGATTAAATGAATAGCTCAATCAAAAATGAAAAGTCTTTCATTATTTACTCACCCTCATGTTTTTTCGAACCTTTATGACTTTCTTAAAAAAAAAAAAAAAAGGAAAAAAAAGAAGATTTTTTTAAAGTTAATTTTTTAATAAAACCGATTTTTGAAGAATGTTTTATAAGAAAATACTATCTTAGTCTTTCTACTTCAAAAATTCACATTTAATTCAATGTGCTACTTGCTGTTCCTTGCAATTAATTGCGAAATTTTCTAGCAACTGTCAATTCTGAGCATATTTCTCCCCTGAAATTTCTCTCAAATGAGGCAGCTTCACCGGAGAAATCAATATTATGGATAGAGGACTCGTATTTCAGCCGGAAGCAATAGTTTGAAGTTAAAAAGTCTTGATGGATTTGTTTCTTACAAATATGCAGCTTTTCACCTCACAAGACATTAATTGATGGGCTGGAGTTGTGTTGATTACTTGTGGATTATTGTGATGTTTTTATCAGCTGTTCAACTCTCATTCTGATGGCACCCATTCACTGCAGAGGATCCATTGGTGAGCAAGTGATGTAATGCAAAATTTCTCCAAATCTTTTCTGATGAAGAAACAAACTCATTTATATCTTGGATGGCCTAAGGGCGAATACTTTTTCAGCAAGTTTTCATTTTCGGTAAACTTTTCCTTTAAAGTTCTGTTAAAGTTGAAATACTTATGCCAGCTCTCAATTAGTGTACAAACGTAACCAGAGTCAAAATGGATATGGAAGGGTTTTGGGGCAAAACAACAGATCTGTCATTCATTTCCATCTAAACTTACACTGGATTTACGTCATGCAAAATGAAAAATAATCTTCATTTTAATAGCTACTAAACACTCCAGTGCAAACAAGGCCAAGCTCCATGGCATATAGAACATAAAACAGGTCCCATCAAGTAGCCATGCCTCATCCACTGTAATGTAAAGCATAAAGTTTGATTGAACACGGGCCCAAACCGATCCCTCGCACACTTCATCTATCACTGGGCCTCACTGAGAACGCATGTCTCAGGGGAGCTAGCCAGTTCATCTCGTGGAGCCATCTCTATTGACCTCAGCTGTCCGCTGTCCCTGTAAAACAAACAGCCATCTGTAAAAAGCATCCTGACAAAATATTTACAGGTCCCATCAAGTAGCCGTGCCTCATCCACTGTAATGTAAAGCATAAAGTTTGATTGAACACGGGCCCAAACCGATCCCTCGCACACTTCTTCTATCACTGGGCCTCACTGAGAACGCATGTCTCAGGGGAGCTAGCCAGTTCATCTCATGGAGCCATCTCTATTGACCTCAGCTGTCGCTGTAAAACAAACAGCCATCTGTAAAAAGCATCCTGACAAAATATTTACTGTGAATGACAAATGAGCAGGGGGGGGTTGTTTTTGGCTGACCAAAGAAGAGCCTATGCACAGTTAACTACCATTAAGTGGGGTTGACAAAACTGAAAACTGAAATAGAAGCTTTCTGGATGTCTATTGATTGAAACTGATGTATAATTGGGAAATAAGAGGATAGGTGGCAAAAAAGATGATCTGATGACTGATAGAACAGAGGTTCTCAAGCTTGAGGTCACAACCCCATGTGTCACCATTTTTTATGGCATATTTAAAAAAAAATACATAAAATACATTTTGTATTTTTTTGTCCATTTTTTAGTTTAGTCCATCTAATTTTCTAGAGTATTCTTTAAACGTAACAAAATTCACTGGTAGATATGCATTTAAAACAGGGAAAACTGACCAAAGCTCCAGGCATGACGAAGCGGATATCGTCCTCTTTTGGAAGGCCAAACAAAGCAGTTTCGCTTTCACAGTGAAACACACAGCATCTCCACAACATGGCGGCGGTGGTAACAACAATACTACAGCGAGAATAAAAGTTACGCCTTCTTTCTTTGCGTGAACATTTAGGCGGTGTTATGCAAATCTTCCCACACAGTGACGTAGACATGTGGGGGCGTGTTTAAACGAGGCATTTTAGGAGGGCGTGGACGAGTCTTGGTTTGTACTTCTAATTCGTGACCGGCATTTTGTTTTGTTCTCTCTCCACATTCATCACTAATCATGCAACGAATACGTGCTGCGTCATCCATTTTTCTTACAAAAACACATGGATTCGCTACAAGGGGCCTTTATTCATCCCCCGGAGCTGTGTGAAATATAACTCCGACTGGATTCGTCTGAAAGAAGAAAGTCATATACACCTAGGATGCCTCGAGGGTGAGTAACACACAAGCTGATTTTCATTTTTGGGTGAACTAACCCTTTAAAGTGCCCCTATTATGGTCAACATGAAACATTAGCATATTGCCCGCCCACTTGTTGGTCTTTTCGAGTTGGTCTGAATGAAAATGCAAATTCATCCTTTGCCACTATGTGCCGCTTTTGGAGTGGTAAAAATAGCGGTTTCCCCGGTAACGCTGTACACAAAGCAGTACTGCGCTCACAGGCATTACAGGCATGATGAAATGAAAATGAGACCAATAGGACCAATCACCGCAGATTAGCGTCACACAAAGGAGGGGTTTGGAAAAATGAATCGTTGAGTGAATCGATTGGGAGTGGTTGACCAAGTAAGGTAAAAAATAAATGCAAATTATAAGACAATGAAAGTGTTTTTTGACCTTGCATGCATGTCAACCTGTAGTTGGCGACTCCCAAAACCAAAATATGAACCTTTCATAACCCATAATAGGGGCACTTTAAATGCATTTCTTCAAAGCTGAACTCTCATAACACAAGATGTTTGAAATATCATTATCAATTGAATAATCATGTCAATAAAAAAAAACTGCTAAATGGTAAAATATAAAATGTGTTGTTATTCTGCTATCCTAATGTACTTAAAATTCTGTTACGTGACTGAGCTGAATTAGGCCACAAGAATTTTGGAACAGATTAATATATATGTATAATGCAAGCATATAAAAATACAAAAGATGTACTTTGGTTGCGTAAGACAAGTAAAGACTTGCATAGCCTATATCGACTTGACATAGCCTATGCAAATTACTCACCCAACCTCAAAAATTTTTGAAAACTGCTTTATGTTTGAAAGTTGATGACAGGCCATTTTCTTTTCATGTTTACGAGAGTTGACAAGTAGCCGGTAAACCTGACCGGCAAAAAAAGCGATTGAACTTTAAAAACATACACCAGCGTGCAGCTTCGGCGTTGACTGGAGGAGGGCTGACTGGGTGTGATGTGATCTGTATGAGGTAATGGCGGGAAAAGGTAGTGAGGTAGTTTTTACGACCCTGGCTCGTGCCTCCCCTGCCTCCAGCTGACACTATCGCAGTCTAATGAGAATAAATGTGATTCCAGCCCCGAGATGTCAGGCAGCCTGCACCTTCTTGCACGCGTCTGCCGCTGCTAGTTTCTCTAGGAGGAGTGTGTGTTTAGGGAGTGGAGCGTATACGCTGTTGATCAAATGACCGCCAGTAAATCAAATCATTATGATGTCCCCCAAGAGAAAAACACAGGCTTCCATTCCCTTTTTTTTAAAGGAAGACGTCACCCTCTCTCGACTGTCCCCTTGAAGAGACAAGTAATGAAAGGAAAGGAGAGCGGATGGGGGGGTTAACAGTTGTCCGTACGTAGGCTATACAGTGACCCTGAGGCTTCGTTTTAAATGATTTGCACTGGGCAGAGAGAGCAAAAATTCTGCCTGACTTCACCCGTTCGGTAACGTGCCAAAGTCACCCAGTGATGATGACGTCATAAAGGATGATGTAATCCAAGAATTCCAGACTAGTCCTCGTGCCTATTTTCAGAATCAGAAAACTTTTCCAAACGAGTAGCACTAGGGTGGGGAAAAAATCCTAATCCCTCAATTAGAACTGATAAATTAAGTTAGATGCCAAAAGCGGTTGATTTGACAATGAGTGAAAGCAATGAAAATATTCATGGAAACCACGAATAGGTTTGTGCTATTATAAACGGGGCTACAACCTTGAATACTATAGCATTACACACTGGAAATTATTGTTGATATTTTTTTCTATTATGTCTTGGAATGCAAAGTATATGTATTTGAACTTCTATAATATTGTATATATTGCATGCAACATTATATAATATTTGGAGCAACTCACCTAGTCAAATTATTTTAAGTGCAATTTACATGGGCAATAATGCTAAATTTTGATTATGAAATAAACAGTTTTCAAATATCCATGCATCCATTTTTATAATCCTTGCTAAATATATAGTCTATATAATGTATTGCAGTACAAACATTCTAAATATAAAATAGTTTACACATTTCTTTTATTTTTAAAGAGTTTTACACAACATTTTAAGGGATTGTTCAGCCCAAAATGGAAATTCGGTCATCATTTATTCACCCTCATTCTAAACATAAGTGGGGTCAATTGGGGTCATTCTTTAAAGTAACTTCCTTTGTGTTTCTAAAGAAAAAAAAACTCAAAGGTTTGGAACGACATGAGGGTGAATAAAATGATGACAGATTTTTCATTTTTGGGTGAACTACTCCTTGAATGTGTTAGCTGCACAATTAAGTTAATGTAAAATAAATAAATAACTCAACAAATAAATAACCATAACTGTCTTGAATTCAACAGTCCCCAAGACCTGAAACAAAGCTGACTGTTAAAGTGTAAATGTGGGTGTGTTTTTTGTGGGTATAAAGGAAGCTCTCACTCACCTCTGTCCTGAGGCTAACCCTCCCACTCACCCACCTCAGTAAGCATGATCCTAATTCAAACCATGTGCCTCCAAATTGAAAACATGGATTCAAAATGGAGTATTTGCTTTTTCACTGACTAATGTTTCCCAGGAGACACCTTCAGCCGGTCCAAATGTGTCAGAAAGAGGGACAAGGGGCAATGTTGAGTGTTCATAAGCCTTCAGTTAAATGCTCTAGCATGATCTTAAGTGAACACAGCACTGCACATACATGGAGTGTGTTAGAATCTGATCCAGGACGATTTCTGACATGAAGGCTTAATTTCAGAGCAGTCACCTGAGTGCTGGTGTACGCAATATAAACTGTGAGATAAATTATCTTCGAACATTTGTTGAGCCTGCGGGTGTGTGGTGTGTGTGTGTGTGAGACAGGCAGGGAGTGATTTGAGTTATAACGGCCAAACCCTAAGAAAATAATCCAAAAAGAGGATTGCTGTAACCTGATTTGCTTTCTTTACACTGCAATGGTCGAGAGAGGTGGAAAAATAAGTCATGGTTGTAAAAGCAGAACTTTGAACGGCATATGATAAACTTTACATTTATAAGATTGGTGTTCCAACACGCCTTGAATCACTTGCTCACACTGCCAATGAAGATCATACACTTAAAAATAAAGGTTCCTTTCCCTCTCTCTGAAAAAAAAAAAAGAAGAAGAAGAAAAAAAGTTGTCACTGGGCCGGTACCTTTTCAAAAGGTACTATAATGTACAATTTAGGTACTAATATGTACACTTTAGATGGTAATATGTACTTTTAAGTTTCTAATATGCACTCTTTAGGGGTAAATAAGGTACAAAGGTGCCACCCAAATGACAGCTTTTGTACCTTTTTTCTGAGAGTGTATTGGCATCTATGGTTGCTTGAAAACCTTTAACATTCAGGGAACCTTTCCATTCCACAAAAGGTTCTTTATAGTGGAAAAAAGGTTCTTTTAATTTAGAACATTTTCTTCACACTACAGAAAATGGTTCTTTAAGGACTGATCACTGAAAGGTTCTTTGGGAAACCAAAAATGGTTCTTCTATGGCATCACTGCTAAAAACTCCCTTTCAGAACCTTAATTTCTAAGAGTGATAGGGATTCTGCAAACAAAAACCCATGCAAAATTATCTTAACCTTTTCTTTATTTTTTTCCCTTCTATTAGAACCCGGGAAACTTTTCAAACCCTTCACAGGTGCTGAGCTCAAATTTAGTCTGTGGTTCAAAACAAGAGTTTACAGTCACAGCCTCTGGATTGTGGTCAGATTAGTCAGACAGTGATACATCTTGTAACCAGAATGAGGTTTATTGATGATGAAACCAGTTTTGAAGGCTCAATTGAATGCAAGACTCGTGAACAATAAGAAATAAAGAGATTCGGTGAAGTTTAATTGACTTATGAGATACTGATTGAAAGCTTGGTTTGATACTTCAAATTCACATTCCCAAGGTGATGCCATGGCAACCACAGAATGACCTCAGCACTGCATTACATCATATTCTCAAGCAGAGAAAAGGGTTCTTCCCTACGCTTGACTCACGCTGATAATGAATCTCAATTGTGCGACTATGACTGTGTCACTCGTTTTGCATTTTTAGTGCACTGCTTTTATAATGCAAATATGAAACCAATCACACACACACACACAGACAAGAAAAACTGTTGTTAATGTGTGACCCTGCACAGATGGAGTCAAGTCAGGGGCAAATAACTCTGAAAGCAGTTTACGGCTGCAGTTTAGACCCGATTTCATCCTAATCCCAATTGGAAAAAAACAGAGATCAGAGTTCAGAGTTCAGAATATCCATTCAAAAAGCTATTAACCTCAATAGCTATTAATTCAGTTTAAATTTCAAAAATGGGCTCATATTTAAAACCAGGAGCTTTGAATCTTTACCTCCCACTCAGACTCACATCCAATTCAGGGACCCCCAGTATAAAAAAAGGTACAGTTTATCAGTAACATTTTATAATAACTTTAACTAAGAACATTAACTGACATTATAGAATCATTACTTAGAAAGTTATAATAGTTAATAGTTAGAATATATGTCGTGAGAATTTAAGTTCTCTCTCTCTCTCTCTCTCTATATATATATAGGCCTATTGAAAACTGAGGATTTAGACTTTAGTCATTTTTTAACTGTTCCTTAAAACAACAACAAAAAAGTTCTGTAGCCACAAATCCCTCAATAAAACAATTAAAGAAGTGTTGTGATGACCCTTCGTGAGTCCAAGCAGAATAATGGCCATCAGTTTCCTGTTTTCTCATAATGACTGACTTACGCAAGAGTCAGAGGCCATTCTGATGGGAAACGAGCCCATAGTAATGGGAACATTACTATCACACTAATTTCAGAGAGAAAAACAAATGTGCTTTGAACTGAAGGTAAGACTTAAATCCACGACATTATATTCTTTCGAAGAAAAAAAAAGTCTGACGTCAAAAGAGAACCTTTTTAACTTACACACAAAGACCTTTTTATTATATAGTTCTAACCATCTATACTCTGGTGCTTTAAAGAACTCAGAAACAGAAATATATTTATGAACCATACAGTCAACTCAAACCAGAATAGTTTTCAAATTTGGTCTAAATCACTCAGTAAGGACTTTACATACTTTGGTAGAATATATTTGTTTGTTTGTTTTTTTCTTGCATAACAGGGTTAAATAGTCACAATTTGAGTAGAAACTGAAAAAAGGGACAAGATAAATGATTTGTCTCTCTGCCATGATGTAGAAAGTGTCCAAATGACATTAATTCTTGAGAGTTAATGGAATGTTTTATTATTTTTTTATGTAACAGGGTTACACACAAACATCCGAACTTTACAGTATACATATAAATTTGTTAATTTTAAATAATTTTACTATAATGACATATGATCTATTAGAATTTACATAACATCTTATAGATCTCACAGCAGAAAATTTGGAATTGGATTGGATGCCAAATTGGAGGTCAATGTATATATTATACAAAAATGGTTGTTGATAGCAAGAGGGTTCTTTGTAGCCGACACAACTGCAAAAAAACACTCAAGAACCTTTAGGAATGCGTAACCCTCAAAACCGGCTCCTAATCTCTCCTATTCCGCTTCTATGAAAACATCAAGCAAAGTCTGATTTAGCTTAAAGACATTGTACAATTATTGACTGATAATAAAGTATTAATAGTACAATAAATATCTACGATTGAAATCGAAGATTCAAAGTTAGGTAAGTATTAAATACAAGAGAGACATCGCTTTCTTTAAAAAAAAATTCACTGCAAAAACATCACACATCTCAAAACCACGAAACATACAAGTCACGAAGATTCTCCTGACTTCATTCAAGCCCATTTCATTTCAGCTGCAGGCCGTGATCGTGAGGTCCCACCACACCCTTCAGAGCCTATTTTAAGATTCTCAGAACTAAAAATAACTATTAATTCTGTTTCTTTAGTAGAGGGAGCATCAGGAAGGCTGAACGTGGGCACCCGGGTTTGATAAGATCACTCACGGATGCGTCACCCTCCTTCTGATTGGATAATGAATCATACATAGAGAGTGAAGTGTGCGGGAAAGCCCCGCTGTGAAACACAGTGGAGGTTCTATTCAGCGTGAGACTGAGCCCCGGAGATAGACATCTAGGGGCCGAGGACACCACACACACAGTGCTGGAGAGTAAGGGGTCATCATCCACCACCCACTCGCAGGGTGAGGTTTCACTCACTCACACACACACACACACACACACACACACACACACACTTCCAGTCAGTCCCCCCGCTCTCACAACCACCCCAGAGTCCTCATCTGGCTCTGCATCAGAGGAAAAATAAAGAGGGGAGAGATGAATAGAAAGAAAAAGAAGAGGGAACAACATGACCCCACAGGAATATACACATCATGTCTGCTGTATGACAGTCCATGAGAAAACGAAGGGCGAATTAGTGAAAGTCGAAAGAAAAAAAATGTTGATAAAGAATTTAAGATGATGAAGACCAGGGCAAGTTTCACAGATGGAACTGTCATAATGGCTGTATCTTGCTAAATGTAAGGCTTTAAATCACAGATTAAACCATAATGTCCAATGGTTTTGTATGCTGGTTTCAAACACCTATGTCCTAAAATTGGATAATTCATAAATGATGAAAAATTTGTGAACTAAAATTCCAATATCATATATTTGTTATACACTGATAGAAAAAGTCAAAAAAGCTGCCATGGCCAGTACAAAAAGTACAAAATTGGACCATTTAGGTAATAATATACACCCCTTAGGGACAAGTAAGTTACAGAAGTGTACCTTTTGAAAAGGTACTGCCCCAGTGACATATACACACGTATACGTATGTGTGTGTGTGTGTGTGTGTGTGATCAAAAATACAGTAAAACCGTTATATTCTGAAATATTACAGTTTAACTTTTCCATTTGAATATATTTCAAGCTGAATTTTCAGTCTTTGTTGTTGTGGAAAAATCAAAACAAGACAATCAAGCACACGTCAGGATAAATACATTTAAGACACAAGAATTCAATGTCAACAATGCCTCTCTTTTGCCCACATTGTTTTTTTTAAGACAAAGACACGGACCCCCAACAATGCTTGGCCTTCTCCTCTGGTCTTCTTCTCATACAACACTCATCCTTTTACTCATCTGTCTGGGTCTGCTCTCGCCATGTCCCAGGAAGTGACATAATACCCCAGCCATCCATCCTGCTAGACACTGTCTGCAGCCGCAGCGCTGGCTTCTCATTGGCCTGTCACGAGCCCACAGTAGTTCAACGCAGACCTCCACGAGCCTGGGGTTGCTGAGTTCAGTCGGTCTTGTGGAAGTAGATGCTAAACAACAGCAAACAACAACGTCATAAGGGACCAGCCTTAGGACACAAAATATCAAACACACTGCTCAGAATGTTTGTGATGGGCCTCAAAAAAGAATGAAGGTGTACTTACAAAATATGCATCTTACATGCGAAGTTTTGGAGGGAAAATAGAGAAAAATTTAATAAGAGATTAAATACTTTTGATAAGTAACTAGTTTGCAGTAGTATCTTTATATATATATAGTAAAAGCTGTTTATTTATTCAAATTATTAACCACTTGAGAAAATCTTTAGAAACTAGTAGAAAACCTCACCAAGGGGTTTCTAACATTTAAGGATATTACAAGGTAAAATGAGAAGTTTGAAGTTTTAACTGACTCAGCTGTTTTTAGTTCAGTTTTAAGTGGTCATCAACACTTCCTCTGTTGGATGGTAAATCTTAAATCTGAAAAACGTTTACTTGTGTTAATACTCACAAGTAAAGGATTCTTAGCAGCTTCACACATAAGCCAATTTAAGATGTGAATCAGATGCCATCTAATGGATTCTCCAAACTGAGTGATCTTGTGTCTGTCTGAGTGGTTTTGTGAAGTCACAGAGCACAAAAAAATGTGTGCATGGCATCCTCTACTGATCAGACTTGATATAGACAATCTCCGAAAGTCTATTCATCCTAAATGAGTGTTTCTTTTTGAACTTTTTGAATGAATTCCCCCTTTTGTCCAACACAATATAACATATTTCTTGTATTTCTGCTAATTGATCAAACTATAGGCTATCTGTTATGACAAAACTGTTTTTTTCCCCCAAAATTGGGATTACATTCAATTAATTTAAATGAATGAACCACAATTTAAGAACTGTGTCTTCTTCAGTAAACACAATAATTACGACCAAAGGTAGAAAAAAAGAAATGTAATCTAAGATTACATCTTGAGTTTGTGCTTTAGGTTTAATTTAAGTTTAGAATAATTTATTAATTTAAATACTTAAGTATCGCTTTTTTTATTTCTCCTCTTTCCTATTACTTGTTTCACTTCTGTTTCAGTTTTTATAACCATTTCTTACTATGTGTAAGTAAGTTGTTGTTTTTTAGCATGTGTGTTTGGCAGTGTTATTTTCTAGGATTACTGATAAACTACTGTCGTTTGATTTGTATTATTTGTATTTGTTATTTATTTTAATTTTAGTTACATTATGTCTGAATTTATTATGTCTGTATAGGTCTTTTATTAATTTTTTAGTTTTATTTAATTTGAGTTATTTTAATACTTCAACAAACTAAATGGAAATGAAATAATTTATGAATGTGTATGTACATATACAGTATATATGTATGTGTGTGTGGTTGTACATACATATGTAGTTGTTTTTTTGGTGTTTGGCTTAGTGTTATGTTCATCATTATCATACTCTTATTCATCATTAACTGAATCATTATTATACTCTTATACCTTTTGTTCTTTAATATTTTGAATTGTTTGTAGCTTTATTTTTTGTTTTTCATTTATATATTACGTTTTTAAATGTTGTTGTATGCATTTGTCTTTATTTTTAAAATGTGTATAGGTAGTATTTATAAAGTTTTAGCTTTTAGTTTTGGATTTGTTTTTAGTTGTTTTAATACTATTGCTTCTTGCTTCTGTTGTCCTCATTTGTAAGTCGCTTTGGATAAAAGCGTCTAATAAATGACTAAATAAAAAATAAAATAAAAAAATACTTAAAGTCCTTAATAATCCTGTCCTACATTTAGGTTTACCAGCTTGAAATTTTTAAATGTACATTACATAAAATAGTTATTCTGTAACAAATAATACAAGATTGCTTATAATTTAAGTTCTTCTTAACAGTCTTAAATTACTGTTCTAGACCTCAAAGCATCGGTTATTTTTAGTCTAAACCGTATATTTCATAATTTAAAACAACTTTCTTGTTATGAACATTTAGCATTTTTCATGTTTCTTTAAAATAAATACCACTTGAATTTATATTTTGTTCTACTTTGCCATTTTGTTTGATATGAAATTCTCTAATACGTTTTGGGCCAGAGCATCCCTGCTCATTCACATTAGACATCCAAAAACACTTGAATTATCTTCAGAAACTGGAGCATGACATGTTTATATTAGTAAAAAGCTGGTTTTGTGCACCATCTAGTGACAAGAGAGGATTCTACACATGCTACATTTGCACACACAGCAAAAGCGTATATTGATTTCGGAATGCTCAAACCTTGAATTCATAATCAGATGTTCAGGACTCAGTGTGTTTGTTGTAACACTGAAAATGATTTTATTTGGAATATAGTTACACTCTGATGTCATAACACTGGAATTCACATATACAAATGCATATCTTCACACACCCTCCCCCACCCAATTCACTCCTTAACACTTTCTTTTTAGCAGGTGACAGACGGCCACACCAGCCCATCCTGAGGTGTGACAGCCATCCCACCCGCTGAGCTGAGAGTGAATTCACCACCATCAGCTATTAGACTTGTTTTACCTGTAGTCAGCTGAGCACAGACGCATGATACTGGTATGTCGAGAGAATGTTGTTCTTAGGCTCGAGTACTGACAATTCTATGGCAAAACACTTCTCGTGAAGATCAACACCTTCAACCAGAATGTGAAGCATCATCACAATTATCAAAAATTATAGATGATTCACAGATAGTTCATGGCTTTTTATGTCTCCTTATAAAAAAGTCGTGTCTCCTTATTTAGATCTGCTTTATCTCCTCTAAGGTAGTTCCTTAGAATTCACAAAGTGATCTTCAGATATCAGGGAAGGAGTTAGAAAGCTCCCTCAGTTTGTGAGTTGTTTCAGTGGATGAGGGATTGTTTTCCTCTAGCACATATGCGAGTAGGTTACCCACAATAAGTCGAAGACAGTGCCGAAGTTCCCTCAAGTCTCTGTCTGAGTGAGAACCACTTTCTGCAATAGCCATTCTCAAGCATATGTTCTTCAGGTCAACACTGTCCTGAAAAGAGATTACACAAATATGGCTAATTAAAAAAAAGAGTTTCAAGTGTGCACATCCAACAGGCCAAAAGTTCAATGCGGGTGTTCAACCACAGAGTTGCATAAAGAAAGATCAAAGTTGGCACACCACAGCTCCAAAAGTATAAAAATATTTATTAATGTTCTCAACACAGGTGACGTTTCGAACCTAAAAGCTCTTCATAAGACTCAAAACGTCACCTGTGGTGAGAACATAAATAGTTTTATAATTTTGGAGCTGTGCTGTGCCAACTTTGATCTTCTTTTAATTAAAACAGAGCTCATAAATAAAATCACACGCAAACAAGGGCAAATTAGTTTAGCATCCACATACAGAACGGGACAAATGTTTGGAGACACTTCACTAAATATTTATTTTGTGTGCGTATATATTGATATATGGCTATAGATATGAATGGTTAAATCAAACTGGTTAGGAAAAAGCAGACAACACAAAAGAGTTCTGTTCCTAATGTTTACAACGCATCCCAGGACGCACCTGCAGAGCTGGTATCTAGACAAAAGAGTGGCTACTTTGAAGCTATATATATATATATATATATATATATATATAATTTATTTTTCATTTCACATCTAATTCCCATACTTACATTTGCGTTATTCGATAGTTTAAATCGCTTTTCCTATTAGACTAAAATGCTATTATATACAGTACAAATCCAACATAGGGTAATAAACGTGATAATTTCACAACTGAGACGTTACACACACAAAAGCTATCAAAAACATCTTACCTTACGTTTAAGCAATCTCCTTCCGTAAGACGCGTCTTTAATAAAGTCTTCCTCTATAGAAATGAGGCGCGTGAGAATCTCTAGCAGTCGCGTGAGGCAGCTCTCTCGCGCTCTCTCCGTGATCGTCTTCAGCCTGCGGGGCTTCTTCGTCAGATCGCCCGGACGAACGGCTTCTTTGCCGGCCGGAAAAGCACCTGAACACTGACCCTCGCCATCTCTATTACTGGTCGTCGCGTGAGCTAGCAGTTCATTGAGGATGTTTAAAGCGTCGATCTGATGTGTTAAAGAGCAGAGCCCCATGTCTGCTGCCACCTGGTCAAGGACAGATCGGCAGCGTTGAGCAGAGTCACTGTTGAGAAAGAGAGAAAGGGAGAGAGACGAGGCTCTGGTCGAAACAACGCGACAAACGACCGGTTTTAAGTGTTTTTTCGCTTGGACAAATGGTTTCGTTAACGACTTCCCCATTGTTTGTGTTTGGGATGGATGAGCGCTTGCTTACACATGCAAATATGATCTGATAGTCCTGCCTCCTCTATCGAGGTGCTCAGAAAAAGCAGTTAACTGAGATGTTAAAACGTTTTGAATAAACACAAAAAAAACAGAAACAGTTAGCATTTTAAAGCTTTCATTTATAATTTACTCTATTGGGGAAAAAAATTAAGCCTAAACTAAGTTTGCTGCCAGGTCAAGCAGGTTTTCAGAGTCCCCCCCCCAGCAGCACATTTGATGAATGTATTAAAGGGGTCATATGATGCGATTTCAATTTTTCCTTTCTCTTTGGAGTGTTACAAGCTCTTGGTGCATAATGTAGATCTGTAAAGTTACAAAGACTAAAGTCTCAAATCCAAAGATATTCTTTATAAAAGTTAAGAGTCAACCACACCTACAGCTGGTTCTAACACGCCCCCACATATCTACGTCACGATGTGGGAAGATTTGCATAACACCACCCAAATGTTCACGCAAAGAAAGGCGGCGTAACTTTTATTCTCTGTAGTTTTGCTGTTGTCGCCGCAGCCATGTCGTGAAGGCGCTGTGTGTTTCGTTGTGAAAGCAAAACTACTTTCTTTGGTCTTCCAAAAGAGGACGATATCCGCTTCGTCAGGCCTGGAGCTGATCCGTGCTGGTCGCTGAGGAAATACATCAACTTCGCGCTGTAGATCGCCGGATCGG
>NW_015542366.1:513401-531796 GCF_001515605.1 Sinocyclocheilus anshuiensis | reverse complement strand
GCCCGGGGTCGTCACATGTGGTTGCCACAAGCCCGCCGGACGCTCCTTCGTCGAATCTGCCGGCCGCTGCTCACTCTAGCCCGCCGAGTGTGACACTGTGTGTTCCATTGTGAAAGCGACGCAACGCGTAAAAAGACAGTATAAGTCATTATAATCCGTAATTATGTCCCCACTGGATGCAACAAATGCCTCGTTTATAATGGGTTTTAATGTTTTTGTCTCGTCGTTGCTCCGGCCGGGACACGGCATCACAGTATGGTAAGGGGCGTAACATTTCCGTCACATGCTTGAGGTATTCTGCCAATCACAATGCACTGGACAGCTGGCCAATCAGAGCACACCTCGCTTTTCAGACCGATGAGCTTTGTGAAAATCGAGTGTTTCAGAAAGGCGGGGCATAGAGGAGAAACAATAATGCACAGTATGTGGAAAATAATGCGTTTTTTGAACCTTAAACTGCATAAACACATTTAATTACACCAAATACACAAAATAATGTTCTTTTTAGCAACATCATATGACCCCTTTAATAATGTAGTGGCTCTTGATACTGCTGTTTTTTTTCTATTCTGCAAAAGCAAAATAACAGAAAAAAGAAAAACAGATGACCTCATGCAACCCATGTCACACGATTCTCGAGAAGAGATCACAGCTGACACTCTCTAAACAGGCAGTGCTTGCATTTCGCAACACAAATGCTCAAAATATGAGATTTGAAACATTTCGTTTGATGGAAAGTGTCAAAAGTTTAAACACACTTACTCATTATTACTATTATCTTCATTTACAAATTTTTTAAAATAAGTTTTTCAAAACTTCAGGCATTTAAGCATATGCCCTCAGATCATAAGGATTTTATAAGACGTAAATTCAAAACATTTTACTGTTGGTTTATATATACTTGTCTACCAACCTATTCGTTATTAATAAGTGAACCACTTTTTCTTTCTTTCAGTTCTATTCATTACAAGGGGTTATCAGTTAATGCATCTTTCATTATAATCATATATAAAAAAAGACCGTTCCTATAGTCTACCTGGTTATTCATTGAATGAAATGAAACAACTCCTGTTCCAATCATACACTGAATGCTTTAATTGATCTGAAAGAAAATACAAAAAAAGTTGTGATTTTAACAGACTAAATTTTTAGTTCTACTCCGTCTCCGTTCACATACAGCTTTTTTGGATTTGAACGCAAGTCAGACACACTCTCAATAACATTTAGCATCTGTTCCAAAGCCCACCACTTGGTCTGTGCTCTAATAAGTCAATCTTGTCTGTCCTATACTTCAGTATACAGTAGCAACATTTATTAAAAGCAGTGGGAATTCTGGCCCCAGATCAGGTGTCACGTTCATAACAGCATTAGAGTACAAGAACTGATCTTGGCTCAGAGTCCCACCCTTTCTGTACTACTGGTCTTAACTACAAACCCAGATCAGCAAGCGTACTCTGAAACGTCACCAATACATTACATGGATTTTTTTCTTTCAACAGTATTATCTCCTAAAAATAAAAACTTTGCTGTGGGAATCACTGCTTTTTTGTGAAATTGATAAATTCAGTCTCTCAGAAATAACTTGTGAAAATAAAAATACATTAACTCAATATTCCTTCAACCAGGTTATGGTAAAAAGTCAACCTTGTACAATGATATCTTAATGAACTTTGGTCTTTGACCCAAATTCTAAACCTCACACCTGCTACACTTGTGTCATGCAGATCTTCCACAGATCTTGCAAACTCCAGATCTTCCAAACCCATGTCACTGCATCCGAAGCTCTTTCTGACGAAAAGTATCTGTGATCTACACATGATTTGAGGGTCAGCAAACCTGCACAACATGTGAGAATCACAACCAGACGGGACTGCCCAAGCGCACACCAAACGAAGCCGCACTGTTCTGTTCCGTTAAGGCTTGCGTGGGTCGTTTCCTGTTTCACCATGAAAACGTACCAAGTTGCACATTAAAAACAGTAGGTGACAAAAATTGAGAGATACATTTAAATGAAGTGCAAAGGTGCTGCGAATTCAGATGGATTTGGGTCAAGAAGAATCTTCTAGAGTTTATTTACAAACCATTAGTGTCATTAGTTCACACTAAACAGGTTTCACAATCTTTCTTTATTGACAGATCTGATAGTTTAGTTCTTGGTCATTCAGCTACTCTCAGAATCTCACTCTTCAACCCCTTTATTTCATTAGTTACACATGGCTAGAGAGGTTGGGCAACTCAATCATTGTCCATAGGCTTTAAATTTTTTGACAAAACTGCAGACTAACTAAAGAGATGCTCTAGGTGAATTGGTAGAAAACACGTATCGCTTATTCAGCATAGCTAGTAACACAATGGCGACATAGTGGGTTAAGACACCATTGCGAAAAGGTCTCAAAAATGGGAGTAAAGTTACAGAAGACATGCCTTTCCTTAGAAATCCTGCTCAATCCATTTCAATTACTGTCAAGTTGGTCACACTGAACAGTTTTCAGCAACGCCACTCCAGCTGCAATAGACCAAAGATCAACAGCAGTTCATTTGTTGGGTGGGGGCCGTGTCGTGACCATCATCGCTGATCGGCTGGGCTGTTTGTCTTCCTCAACTGCAGCATGCTCTGCCGGCCCGTGATGTGAAATTCTGATTGTAGAAAATCAGTTTAAGTGACTCAGTGTGGTTTTGGGTGAAGATCCAAAGAGGAATGTATTGAAGAAACGGCTACTAATTTTGTAGGTGCAGAGAAGGAAGTGTTACAAAGCATTTCCAGAGATGATAAATATGAATGGAGAACTATGACAAGAAATGTGGGAAAATGGGCGGGTCTTATGATGTGAAAGGGCGGGGCTAAACAGGAGGGACAAGTCACTGATAGGGTGATCAGTACCAGTTGTTAGTCTCTCTAGTTCATCTCATCTTTCTCCGGCGGAGAAGACGAGCGTTTCGTCATCGATCCACAGCTGACGAGTGTTTCTTCTCCTCTATTTCCCATTTAGTTGGTTCATTAAAAATGATCATAATGTTTATAGACTAGCGTATTAAGTTAAATCTATAGTTATATCCCTATACACCACCCAATGCTGAGATTTTATTATTTAATTCATTTTTTTTTATTACTTTTTTTTTTTGTAAAAAGACGGATAACTGCACACAGGGCAGCTCTGTGCCTGAGGCTGAACTGCAGGGTGAGCGTTACAGTGGCCACACGGTGAAAATGTTTAGTTCTCCTTCTTGGCCTCCATGTTGCCGTAGCTGGATCCCGTCTTCTTCACTTCGGTTACACCGATGAGCCGACGAACTGCTACAGAAGCTGCGGAGAGAGAAACGGTGACAGGGAAGTCACATCAGTTGAGGGATAAAGAATAAACTAGTGAAATAATCTCTGACCCTTATCTCATTCATGTTTTAATCTTATGTTCTTTTACAGTATGCAATTTTACCTCATAGACTTGCAGATTACTTTTGTATTTTGGTGCACACTGAAGGTTATTACTTTTAATAGTAAATAGCTTTTAGTTTGTGCCATAGTCAAACATGGCAAAACCACCCAATCAATGAATGGTTGTGAGAGGAAGTAAATAAATAAAAAAATAAACAATAATAAGACAATCATCAAGACAGCTAAGGACACACAGATGAATCCCGATTATTGCTAGACAAAGGCAAACAATATTTATAATTTAAAAGAAAGGGACATTCTAGATGACATTTTATTGGGATTTTTTACACCACTTCAAACTAGTGATGCACCATAATTTTGGGAACTGAAAATATTTGTCAGAGAGAAAGAAAAAAAAACTGGTTTCGGCCAAAATATTTTTCAGCTAAAACCATGGATCAAAACATCACTAAGTGCCTCCCCAATGGCATGCTTTGACTGTGTCTGTTTCATGCATACATCTTGGATAAGCTACAACAGGTAAACATGTCAGCTTTTGTGGACACACTTTATCATGACAAAAATGATGCTAAAGCAATACGCAAAATTTGTTTGCCTAAAATACTTAATATATACACTACATCAGGTTTATTATCATCAGAGTATACAACACTCTGAAGAGCAGACGGAGTTCAATTATGCAAATTTTACTACCCAAATGTTATTTTCAAGTTTTGGTTTTCAGCTAAATGTCAAATAGAATTTTGAATTCTGTGTTTCAGTAAAAAATCATTTTGGCGCTTAAATGTGTGTTTGTACTGAAAGCTAATTTTGTCATCTTAAATGTACACAACCACACAGATGTCTACGCTAACAGATATGGATTAATAGCCCTTGCAATCTACAATTCATGGGGATTTTATGAATAATCTACAAAACTTCAAACCACTATGACAGCACATGAAGGAAACAACGACTGACCGACAATGAGGAAGATCATAAACCCAATGATGAGGAGGGGAGAGCCACTGACAACGACGTCCCAGGCAAAGTTAATAAGCGGAGAAAGCAGGAGAGTAGCCCAACACAGGAAGTTCAGCAGTGTCCAAATTCGACGTTTGGGTTTGATGGTGGGACCGGGGAAACAGCCCTCCTTCTCATAGTGTTCTTGTAATGCATCCTTGAAAGACAGAGATGTGGGAAGAATTGCAGCACACATCAATCCAATAAATCAGATATAAAAGTTCAAATAAAACAATTAAACTCAAAAAGGCCAGTTCATCTGAAGCCTGAGCTTTATACCTTCTCTTGGTAGAGCTTATGTAACCAGGCAGCACACTCCTTCTCATCATCAGGAATCTCCTCCACAGGGAAGCGCCTGCCAACAGAACAGTGAGGGGTCAGAGCAGCACATGACAGACTCCAATAGAGGGCGCTGTAACCGCAAGCAGCACAGCAGAGGATGCACGTAGCTAGGTACAGATCCTCTTAGTTACAACCTTAATCCAAATATTTAAGGAGATCTCAGGTCAGCAGTAAAACACAAAACCTGGACACTCACAGTCATTCATCATAATATATCCACCTGCAATCATGTCAGATTTTGGAAGTAAAGCAGCTAATCTATTAAACGAATTAAAATATAGTGAACTTCAGCTCTGTGACTCACCTGATGCTCAGGTCTGCTTTGTATTTCTTCCCGTTAACGATGCCCAGCAGGGTCGGGTTCTGCTTGTCTTTGAAGTTCAGTGTGACATCGTACACAGCTTTCACTATTGAAACAGAACGAATACATTGATGTTACGGAATGGAATGTTTGAATGTTGCAAAAATACAGTGTATAGATCTTAAGACAGTTCACCCAAAAATTTAACTTCTGTCTTCATTTACTAATACTGATGTCATTCATCCATTTCATAAACAAAAACGAGGACGTCAGCTGCTTGCTTGGCTACCAAGATTCCTCAGAATAGCTTTATGTTCAACAGAAGAAAAAGTCATGCGGGTTTAACATCATGAGGGTGAGTAAATGATGAAAGAACTTTAATTTTTGGGTGAACAATCCTTTTTTAATTTTCAGTCTTTTCCTCACACAAAGTCATCATATAAATTCAAAATACTGTAAACAAAGGGAATGAGTTGCATGGAACACTTTTGCATAGCTTTTGCATCCTTGTTGAAGCTTGAAAACTTCAGTCTCCATTCACTATCACTGAATGGACAAGAGAGAATGATACATTCTTGAAAATACCTTCTTTTGTGTTCCAAGGAACAAAGTCAGTCAGTCAAACAGGTTTGGAACGACATTATAGCAAGCAAATGATGACAATTTTTTTTAAGAGAACTCCTAAAGTAAATAATATTTCTATTGTAATGAAAGATTCAGAGCACCAGATATCACTCATGGCAGCATAAGAGAGGAAAAGGCTGAATAGAGTATGAATTGAGCATAATTGGCATGAAAATCAGGATGATGGAAAGCAGTGCAGCATGGCTACACACATTCATGATGGCCCATCTGCAGTCAAATCAAGCTCTCGAGTCCATTTCAGTCACCTCATTAGGGGAAAGAACGATCTTGAAACAAGCAATTAGCAAGTGATGTCCTATAAATGTAATTACTGGTGAATTATAAAGCATCACAGAACAGAATCACAATACTAGACATGCATCACACATAAATAATTGTAATAAGCATCACATTGTGACATGTATAGTGATGACATACACTCCCAAGTAATGCCACACACTCCAAAATAATACTGGACCACAATGGCTTGTTTCATTTACACAATCAAAAGTTTGGGGTAAGATAGATGATATTTTTACATTATTTTTAAGATTTAATTGATCAAAAGTGATAGTAAAGATCTAGATTGGTACAAAGAATCTACTTAAAGGGGTAGAAAGGAAAATTTGAAATCGCATCATATGACCCCTTTAAAAATGCAGTTCATTTGAACTTGAAAATAAAGTATCGCAAAAACATTGAGCAGCACAAGTGTTTTCAACACTGATAATATTAAGAAATGTTTCTTGAGCAGCAAATCAGCATATCAGAATGATTTCTAAAGGATCATGTGACACTGAAGACTGGAGTAATGATGCTTAGGATGCACAGGAATAAATTACATTTTAAAATATATTAAATATAAACGTTACTTTAAATTGTAACAATATTTCACAATATTATTGTATTTGCTGTATTTTTGATCAAACGAATGCTGCCTTGGTGAGCAAAAGAGACTTATTAAAAAAATATATCTTACCAATCCCAAACTTTTGAATGGTAGTACATTCCTAAAAATACAGTGTAAACTCTCAGCCTATATTCAGATGCAGATAGCAGGTGACAGACGGAAGAGTCTCGACCACTGAGGTGGTAAATGCATTGAGATTTTCTTATGGCAGCATGTCAAGAGTATTCTGGGGACATGCGAATTCTAGGAAGAACATTAGTTATCACCATAACCGCTAGCAGCATCACATTGCGGATAACCGCACTCTTGTCTAGGGTCACTCATACTTGGACATTATTATTAGACACCAGTCAGGTGGAAATCCAAATAAGCACCAAGAAAAGGGCCAGCTTATGAGTTTAAACATGTTCTGTTGAGACACTTCATGACCATTTGTTTTTCTTGACTCCTGTCCATCACCCAGCCAGGAAGCAATGTTTGACTCTTTTAACATGGCAACACACAGCAGCTATGTGTAAACAGTATCCCTGTGACAGTGATGGAGTGTGCGGAAACCTTCGTCTGACCTGTTCCCTTGAGGCATTGCAGTGTAGTGGTGAATCCTTTGGTGCGGGGCAGCAGGTGGTACTTCAGTTTTGGAAGGCCCTTACTCTCAGCCACTTGCATGCTTATCTGATGTTTCTTTTCCGTAAATCTTGTTCCTTCACAGTACAGCAGGAACTGCCAAACACACACACACACACACCAGCGGATTGTAACTCCCGGGTCAGTGTTTAACACATTAATCCTATCACTTCATAATCTCTGCCTCTTGTTGCCAACGGAAACTTCCAATCAGAGCACGTCATAAGTGACCTCACCGCTGGAGTTACTCGCATGTCTAGTAACACTGACCCACATCCAAATATTGTGATGACAGAATAAATAAATAAACACACTAAACTACATCATCTAAACAAGAATGAAACTTTAGTACGTTAACACCGGGCTTGACGTGGTGTTTGAGATACAGCTTGATTTCTTAGCCTCAATATGTTAAAATGGTTAGCAAGAGAGGCATCAGGGAAAAATATGAATTAAGACATGACTCTGCCTCTGTAATTGTTTTACTGCAAGGTCAGAAATTATTATAATACAATCTTTGAACGAGAAAACTTTTCTTGTGAACCGAGTATGGGGAAAAGTTCACTTTGCATTCACACTTCTTTGTGACTTCCATTTCATTTTTTTTTGTTGCAGTCTCTGTGCCTTGTTTAAATGTCAACACACCTTTACTGAGCTTGGTTTGCAGTTTATGTGCATATGTTGCCCAAGCACAGGACAAAAGTAACACCAAGCTCCAAATGCGAATTGAGTTAAAGTAATTTTATTAGGAACTGCAACATCACATGCTTTCAAACTGTAAAAACAAATAATTCACCAAAAACTGCAATATAAAACATTTAACTCAACCCCACAACAAGGAAAAAGACTGAAGTACTGGTTAACCAAAATCTGCCTATCACCAATTGAATAGTTCTCAACCATTAAAAGAACATTTGCATGGGTTTAGAGATTTACAAGGTCAATTTGAGGTTGTGGTTAGCCCTATATTTGACAGCAACAATTCATCAAATACTCAGTACACATCTCCATGGTGAAGAGAAAAGGCTTAAGTCAAAGCTCTTCTTAATTATCAGGTCATTAGAGCATCCTAATCGCTCAGTGTACTCACCCACATGTATTCTGGGTAATCTCGGAGACGGTTCAGCCCACTGAAGACAGTTTCTCTGTCCTCCTCCCACTTCCGCGTACAGAAAACTATTTCCAAGAAGTACCACGTCCAGCCAATCAGAGGAACTTTCAGCAGTTCGTGTTTAGCCAGAACCTTAGAACTCTGGAGAAGGAAAAAAAAAATCAAATTAAAGGGAGGATAAAAAATGCAAAAAAGGAATCGGAGAGGAAGGAAGAGAGGATAGAGAAGAATTCAAATCAGCCACTCAATCAAAACAAATAAATCCAACATCAGAACTCATCCAAGAGAGAAAAGTCAAATTGATCTCTTGGGATTGAGCCTCATGACGACTGCGATTTCGAAACACAGAACAAAAATGGATGATGACTCAGTTTTTGCTATTGTTAACTAGGGCTGCACGATAAATCGCATGCGATATTTAACGCGCATCTTATCAGTTACAGAACCGGCTTTCTGACAAGATGCGCATTAAATATCGCATGCGATTTATCGTGCAGCCCTATTGTTAACTAAAACTACTAAACAGCATTGTAGTTCATTTAAATAAAAATAAAATTATAAATAAAACAAAGTTTAAATGAAAATTAGAAATGTTACCTTGGCAACTAACTGAAAAAATATTTATTTTAATACAAGTTTATTTTATTTGAAAGTACATAAAAAAAATTTTTCAATAAATGTTGACATACTAAAATCACTAAACCTGAAATAAAAGCTAAATAGAAAGATTTAAAAATTACATATATAAAACGACAAAGATTTCAGTACATTTATTATGTGCCTACTTAAAATTAAAATAAAAAAGGCAATTCAAAATATTAATAAATACAGAATGCATATACACACACAAACACACATATACATGCATACATATATAAAATAAAATGGCACTGCACAAAGCATAACCTGGCCATCACAGGCCCCAACACAAGCGATGTCTCATATTGTATATAGCAGAATTATGCTCTTTCATGAATGTATTTTCAGCCAAATGTAATTCTAAAAGATACTGTGATGCAGTTCATTCCCAATACTAGTTTCACTGCATGCAAGTACTGATGGGAAACAACTCCACATAATTAAAAAATAATTTCACCCAGTATCCATGCGTAACATGATTTTTGTTCTTCAAAACAGTATCTTAGCCACATTCTAATATCCAAATTAAATGGTGTGCAGAATGCTTTTTGCATCATTTGCACAATTTTCTGTTGAAGAAGCTACATTGAAGAAGCTAGTCACACATTCATCAGCTTCCATTTTAGTTTGGATGCAAGTCGAGAGTGATTCAGCTCACAAAGTTTTGAGACACAGGCCTACATGAATGTCACACCTCAAAACTAACACCATCCTTCACAACTTCCCACTTCACTATGTTGTCTTCACTGATTGTCATGACTCACCCCCAGTATGCCGTATCTCTCACACATGGTCCAGCCACACAGGAAGTCGATCTCATAGTTGTGATTGAGGATGATGATGACGTGCTCTTTACCAAACTTATCCACCGTGGCCTGATCGGTGTAGAGTGTGCACTCTGTGCCTGACCACCACTCTAACAGCATCACCAACTCTGTTAAGAAAGCAGTATAAAAGTGTGTCAAGCAGGTGTTATGATTTCAGGTGCGTCAGAAAGATCTATATTGTGACAAGCGCCATGCAAATTGTTTCCTCCCCTGAAATAAATTGCTTCTGCTCATATAATTCTCATCTATAAATTGCTCCAGATAAAAGCGTCTGCTAAATTAACAAATGTAAATGCAAATAAATTTCAACTGATGCTTGTCACACGACACACCGCAGCCATAATAACACTAGAATTAAAAAATAGAATTTTAATTCGTTTTTTCCTTTTTTTATTCAAAATATTCAAAAAATTGGTTACCATGTCATCAACTATCTGATATTACGATTCTCAAATACGTAATTGAGTGTGTTTTGTCTCATAAAAACCTTTATAAATGAACTTGATCTATAACATGAGACGGGCACTGCCATGTTTGTTCGCACTGCAGGTCAGAGAGTCCTGTCAGTCAAATTTACAGCACGTGAATTCATCAGTTTCTCCCGAAATACATGCAAGTAAGTAGCCAGTGAACTGGGAGAATAATAGAGTGAACTATATAGAGTAATAGAGTGTAACTTATAGTCACTTACACTCTTTATCTGATATGAATAAAACACGTCGGCAAATTATATTTGAATGGATTATTACTGCTTCCATAGACATCAGTGTGTATTTTGCAAACTCTAAATGTATTGTTTTACTAGTATGTATGTTTACTTAAAGGGTTAGTTCACCCAAAAATGAAAATTAGCCCATAAATTACTCACCCTCAAGTAATCCTAGGTGTATAAGACTTTCTTCTTTCAGACGAATCCAGTCGGAGTTATATTAAAAATAGTCTTTGATCTTTCAAGCTGTTTAATGCCACTCAGCGGGTGTTGCATGCATCAGTCCAAAAGAAGTTAAATAAAAAGAGCCCATCCATAAAAAAAAAAGTCTCCCACGGCTCCGGGGGGTGAGCAAAGGCCTCCTGTAGCGAATCGATGCGTTTTTGTAAGAAAAATATCCATATTCAAAACGTAATAATCACTTTGATGTAGCTTGCGCCAACAGTTCTACACGGAAGCAGTTCCGGGAGCATGACGTATGAGGTCAGTGCTGCGCATGCGCCGCTCAGAAGTGACGAACGCAGAAGCGCAGGGCAGAGATCAAAACAAAACATTTTATCGAAAAAGGATTTTGATATAAGCCAAGAGGAGACTGGTTTTCCTTTGCTAAAGTAAGGAAACTTTGCTTCCTTTTCTCCTGTTAACAAACGTTGGTTTTCACGAGACTCACCGGCACATGCGCAGCGCTGAACTCATACGTCATCAGCCCGGAGCTGCTGCCGTGTATGACTGTTGGTGCAAGCTATATTAAAGTGATTATTACGTTTTGAATTTGGATATTTTTCTTACAAAAACGCATCGATTCGCTACAGGAGGCCTTTGTTCACCCCCCGGAGCCGTGTGAGACACTTTTTTTTTTTTTTAGATGGGTGCTTTTTATTTAACTTCTTTTGGACTGATGCATGCAACACCCGCTGAGTGGCATTAAACAGCTTGAAAGATCAAAGACTATTTTTAATATAACTCCGACTGGATTCGTCTGAAAGAAGAAAGTCATATACACCTAGGATGACTTGAGGGTGAGTAATTTATGGGCAATTTTCATTTTTGGGTGAACTAACCCTTTAAATTTCTGAAACTTAAACTAAACATTATGTGGTTGAAAACACTGCATAGTTGTGATTATATGACAAACGCTGAGCTCGTCCGTCTCTGGCTCATCGTCAGCCAAAGCGCGAAAGCACAGTTTAAATCTAGCAGTTATGTGACGTCACTGAACATTCTAAAACCCATATGTGAGACCGTACTCCCAGGGGCTCAGAAATAACGATCGCACATGTGGGACCGTGCCGCTCTAAGGGTTAAAGACATTTTTAAAAACATTAAGTGATATCCATTCACAAATGCTTTATATATTACAGTAATAGGTACCCAGCTCTGGAATAAATGTAAAAAAAATGTACAGGTCTGTAAAAACATTGAGCTGAGGCAAAAAAACGACTCACGGCTCCATAGCGAGTAGGCGAGTCTGGTGTTGATCTTGCGGTACAGCTGTTTGTTGATGGGCCACAGCACACAGGTACACAGCTGGGTGAAGTTGAGAATGAGACCGCTCACCACAAACACAAAGCCAATCAAGAGCTGCAGTATGAACAGGCTCTTCAGCCACGCCACCACACCCATGACTGAGAGCCCCTTCCACACACACACACACACTCACTCACTCACTCACCCCCCCCCACACACACACACACACACACTGCTGGAAGACCAGAGAGACAGAGGCGACACCAAATTAAAATTTCATCAGATAATTAAACAGGATTTGTTGTAATTTTCTTTTTTTTAACACATTGTTTTACCCCCCACAAAATTTACATGGACTGATCAGACAATTCTTAAAAAGAAAGATTTATAAATATATATATCCATAAAAATACATACATATTCAACTTCAAATCACATGTGGCAGATCACAAAAAAGTAAACCAATTGGTAGCAAATTAGTGTTATTTTCTCAAAGCAATTTTTATTCATATTTGGGGGTTGCCAATTGCTAATTTAGGGCACTGACTGGAATATTTCTATTTTTGTTAGTTCGACTGTCTGCGTTTGCTATATAGACTTTCAAAGCAAAGGTTTGCAACATAACCAAACTATTTAGTTGACCAAGCAAAAATAAACAACATAGCTAATCATTGTGTCAGTTACACAAAATATATTAACATATAAACGCAACATCAAACTTTCAATCATTCCGCTATGAATAAATGCACAAATATAAGTGCTGATCTATATATTATTGGTAGCATTTGCATGAGAATCATGGAATTTGTATCAGTCAATCCAGTTGTCCTCTTAAACTCATGTTTAATATGTTATTAAGTATAATCATCTCAGTTATCACATCAATATCATGAATGGATGTTTAACTCACCACAGCGGGTTTGTCTCTACAATCCTCTTTTACACGGCCCTTCACTTAGTACCACCGACCTGAGAGAAAACGAGACAGAGCACATTTAGAGAATGCATGAATGCAACCGTTACCAGCAACACATTTAGTCCTGCTTATTTTTACTTCCACATCCTGTTCCAAGATACGAAAATCCACTGTAAAGTAGGCGAGAGTTCATGACCACAGGCCCTTGGGCACCAAAAACTCCATATGCACCAGCACTGCACACACATACAGCTGCACGACACACACACACTCCGCACAAACACACACCCTCTCACCCAGTTGGAGGAACTCCAAACACCTCCTCCAATTTCGCTCTCTTGCATGCACTTACTGCCTCGTTTTTGCAACCCCTTTTCCCCCAACTGTATCTCTCACTCCATTATTATATTGCAGGCAGCATCTCGACGTGACTTGTCATGTACAAAAATTCCACTCTGAAAAACATATCACACAAACGCTCTCATTGGATCTGAAGGTCTCTGGTTTCAAATCGATTTTGAAAGCTTATCAAGCTTTAATCTCCCAGCACCGCTTAATCCGATAACAAGACAACAACTGCAAGCGAAAGACTGGAATAATCCTCTAACAAAATGTGTGCCTCAGCAAATTTATTTGCCAAATAATCTTTTAAAGCATTGCTTAACCAAATGAAAAGAGAGGATTGAAGCTCAGTGCTTCCTTGCAGGTTTATCTGATACTCAGGATGAAGTTGCCTAACGCAACTACTTAACCTGGCCATCTCGTAACCTGCAGGAGCCCCGTCTGACCCCATCAATACTATCATTTTCTCTGTTAGTACGTGTCGACTCTGATAACAAAGTTCAGTTCAGTCAACCATCCTACTACACTAACTGATATCATTTCAAAGTGTAAAACATAAATTCTGCTCAACGACCCATACATTCAGGCCAACATTATCAGATACCTGCTGTTTTTGTATATGTAAAATCCCTGTTGTGAGCGAGGAGCAGCTAGCAAAATGTTTATGGTGGATTAGGAGAGTATTTAGATCTAATCTGAATGACGCCTTACAAAGATAAACAATGATTCTGAACTCAATCTGAAGATGTACAAACATTACAATCTGCCAAATCTACGTGCCTTTTCAAACAAACACAAAACAATCACGTTACAACTTGTGGGCAGCGGGTAAAAATGTATACCTACAAAGCTTCGGTTCCTGCACCAACACATCAGCCAAGACAAACAAAACACAAACAGCTCTAACCTCACATGAAGACCGACTGAAGGAAGAAAAATGAGAGGGTGCGAATGCGAAAGGAAAGAGTTGAACTCTGTCCTGCTATTTATTACTGCACAAACTTAAGTAAACTTTGGAACCCTACCAAAGTGTGTGTGTGTGTTTGAGATCAAGGGAATAACACATCAGCCAAGACAAACAAAACACAAACAGCTCTAACCTCACATGAAGACCGACTGAAGGAAGAAAAATGAGAGGGTGCGAATGCGAAAGGAAAGAGTTGAACTCTGTCCTGCTATTTATTACTGCACAAACTTAAATAAACTTTGGAACCCTACCAAAGTGTGTGTGTGTTTGAGATCAAGGGAATGGCAGAGTGCTCTAAATCAAATCATGGGACGCATTATCAGTGTATTTTAAAGAATCTCTGTGTGATAGACACTTCATACATCCCACTTTCTCCACCAAACCATATGCACTACTGACACCTAGTATTCCACTAATATATCGCCATGGTCGATATTTCCACTTTTTATCAATGGCATCGGTGGATACGTTTTTCTGTTTGGCCTATGTGTCAGAGGCAGGACGTTTATTTTGACAGCGCTTACAACAGCAGCGCCTGAGCAAACGAAGCTCCTATTCTTCGTCTTCATTAGTTTACTGTCTCTGTTTAAATTAATAAATTATTAGCCTATACAGAGCTGATAAACAAGTAAACAGTGCACAAAAAGTATTAGTGTATATTTTTAGTAACAGAAAGGCAAACGCTTTACTACTTTTTCCCATTCATATCAAGTCTCTGAAGCCTAGTTTCAGAAATCTTGCAAACTGTCAAATTCAGCTGTGAGATCTTCTGAAGTGTTTATTTGTAGCCTGTTCAATGGTCTGCACAACTGACAAACTTTAAATCCTTGATTTCAAACTATGATGCACTAGATCCAGTTGGCCGCTATATCGTATTCCCATCATATTCACTGTGCTATATGTGAAATTAGCTCTAACTGTCTAACTAACTTAACGCTCTCTCTCCACTGTGTTTAAACGTGTTTGCTTTCTGAAAACACCGGTTAGCTTGCAGTTTAGCGATCTCCACTTCAATATTCTATTATCAGAAAAGTGTCATTTATCAAGTGTTCATTTATGAGAGAGGCTGTGTATGTATGAATTACCACCGTTTTGCCATGTTTCTCTATTAACAGTGAAGCTGTGGCTTTATTTGCTTTAGAAACGATGATGTTTCCAGCTCCTTGTTGGATAATGTAGCTCGTCAGCGATTAAGCTATTTTATTGATAAAATTGCGGGGCAGCGCTAAAAGGTTTGTCTAAAATGGTCTAAATGCGAAAAAGAATGTCTGTGTGCGCGCTAGGTGTGATCTGACTAAACGTGTGTGCGTGAGGTCCAGTGAAGACAGCGCATTAGTTTAGAACTCTTCTAATTTTTATTTTTATTTTTTAAACGTAGAGAGTGTGTTGATTTGTGCAATGATAACCTACCAGCAATGATCTGCTGTCAGAGAGTGAAAGTGCGCTTTCATCCAGAGCGTCTCTCACATGTTCCGCCATGTGCTTCTCATCCATGCTTATTTACAGATAAAAAAATTAAACAGACACCGCATGGCCTTTCAGTCATTCTAGAGACAACCAAGCAACAGGTGGTCACCATAGTGCCCTAAGAATCAAAACACTTTCAAACAATATCTAGGGCATGTTGTAGTCCAGATTAAAATGTAAAAAAAGTTTGAAAATATATAGCCTATTAAGTCTAAATATTTAAGTATTTGGTGCTGTGATGAACATCATAGCAAATACACAAATCTGAATGGCTGTTTAAATAATTTAAACACGATTCAGAAACAGAAAGTAGAGCAGCTGCTTTGTTTACAGGGTTTCATTTAAGTGAATTATTATTATTATTTCTGCAGTTTAGCGCCATCTGCTGTCAGAGAGTGAAAGTGCGCTTTCATCCAGAGCGTCTCTCACATGTTCCGCCATGTGCTTCTCGTCCGTGCTTATTTACAGATAAAAAAATGAAACAGACACCGCATGGCCTTTCAGTCGTTCTAGAGACAACCAAGCAACAGGTGGTCACCATAGTGCCCTAAACGCCCTCAAACATGACAGGTGTGCAAATAACTTTAAACTAACAAATTAAAGTCTTAGGCAAGGAGTCTCTCTTTTGACCTTTGCCTGTGTCCCATCCAATAACCCATTACATAAGCTGCAGGTGGCCTAATCAATCCACTGTTGCTTTGGATAACCGTTTGCTAAACTCACCAGTAGGCGTAGTAGGCCACTGCCATGACCACTAACGCCCCACAGATCCCTGTGAAGATCATCACAGCCCCCTGGTTTAGCATCTCCGCTTCTGGTGATGGGCCTTCAAAGCAGAATAATTATGAAATTAGCCGCCTCTGGTTTCGTTCAAAAATGGACAGGCGGTTCTGTTCTCGACAAGCTTGGAGACAAATGAATGAAGGTACAGAAAGTGCTCTTGAAAATATTTGGCAAAGAAATCCTTTTAAAAAGTTGAACGCGGCGCTAGGTGTCGCTTTGCCTAAAGCCACATGCTAATGCTAATCCCACAGAAGGAGAGGACTTTTATAATGATGCAAGCAGGAACAAAACTAGATCCCATAAAGGTGGCAGCACCACTCAAAACCACACACCAGCGGATGTAAAAAGTGAGTCTTTCGATGCTGAACTCCAACTGGATTCTGTTACCAATTGCTGGCCCAAATTCAAAACACAGTTCTGGTTAGCGAATCCTTAGCGAGACGCAGCAGTCCTACAGCATAACGTGGGCATAGCAGCCACCTTCTGTTAAGCCAGAGAGAGCCGTTCTCAGCATCCTGTGTTCCCTCCTCTTCTCTAATCTCCTCTGGATTAGATTACCAATGATTAGCACTATGGAGCAGCACCCTGGATATGTCACATCGCATTTACATCAACTTCAGGATTGAGCTAAGTGGGACAGGACAGTGGTGACTTCCTTTAGCCACCAGGAGGAGCCTCTAGGGACAAGGCCACTCTTTGGCATTTAAAAGATAGTAGTGGTTCTGGCGACTTGTGGGTGCTGTAGCATGCTGGACTTGTTCTTGGCATCCAAGGTCGACAAGGCCCTAAGTCCAGTTTAGATGAGGTGGTGACAGAGAAGAGCAGGCAGGTTGTGGCCCAAAGCCATGACTGCACAACTGCATTACTGGCACAGACGGAGAACACAATGTGCCACAGGCTTACACGTCACACACGTTCTGCTTCTGTTGCTCACTTTATCTCATTATTTCTTCTGTCTTCTTTCATCTTTGTCCGTCTGTCTTTGATTATACCATGCAGGTGATTCCTGTATCCCTGCATTATAACTCAGATTCCTCAATTCTTCCAATTTCAGAGAGGTCAGCATAACTGCATGCATTCAGGAATTTATGTGCAATGATGGCGGTTTCTCAAATGAAAGACCCTGGCATGGTCTCAGAAAATACCTAGGTGCTCCAAATCCATCATAAGACAAAGAATAATCACCTTTCTGATGTGATGACCACCTGGGAAATATGAGGACAGAAAGGAGCAAAAGAGCCGTACTAACTTGCATGTTATAATAAATGTTGAAAGAAAGATAAATGAAGGTCTTGAATTTTTTGGGTCAGCAATGAATCAAAACATGAAACTAGGGGTAATTATGGTTTGCCATAAGTTTGTGTGATGGGAGTTGATCTTTTGTTGCTGTGCTGTAATCAATGGGAAAACCCTTTCAGAGAGTCCACGTATTCTTGAATGTGCAATGGCCTGTGCACAGCTGTGCTTAAGTGCCTTTTTCAATATCTTGTAAAGACTTCGCCTGATAAGGTGTGTAGCATAAAACCCATACATTATGAGCCATATTAGACCAAAGCAGCTTACTGAACTGCAGCTGAGGTCAAGATGTCTAAATCTATAATCTAATCAGTATCCTACACATACAAATAAACAAACACTTCTAAAAAGTCTTTAAACAACTGGTGAAATAGCAGGGGTGAGCAGGGCAAGCTGTGACAGGATAATTCAACCAAAAATTATATTTTAGTCATTATTTCCTCATCCTCTTGTTGTATCTTTGTTCTGTTATTTATCTACGCTTGTAATTTGTTTATTTCCTATGCTGATTTACTCGCCTACAAAATCACCCCAATCATTGATTTTTTTTTTTCCAAATATAAAACTATTGAAGTCATCTGATTTTTTTTCCATATCGCAATATACAGGTGCATCTCAATAAATTAGAATGTCGTAGAAAAGTTCATTTATTTCAGTAATTCAACTCAAATTGT
>NW_015542366.1:509611-512641 GCF_001515605.1 Sinocyclocheilus anshuiensis | reverse complement strand
GACCAAAAAATGCAGATGAGCTGAAGGCCACTGTCAAAGAAACCTGGGCTTCCATACCACCTCAGCAGTGCCACAAACTGATCACCTCCATGCCACGCCGAATTGAGGCAGTAATTAAGCAAAAGGAGCTCCTACCAAGTATTGAGTAAATGAACATACTTTCCAGAAGGCCAACAATTCACTAAAAATGTTTTTTTTTATTGGTCTTATGAAGTATTCTAATTTGTTGAGATAGTGAATTGGTGGGTTTTTGTTAAATGTGAGCCAAAATCATCACAATTAAAAGAACCAAAGACTTAAACTACTTCAGTCTGTGTGCACTGAATTTATTTAATACACGAGTTTCACAATTTGAGTTGAATTACTGAAACAAATGAACTTTTCCAAGACATTCTAATTTACTGAGATGCACCTGTATAATCGCAGAAAAAAAAAAATATCGCAATGTGAGTTTTTTCCAATATCGTGCAGCCCTAGATTGAACAAACAAAGACATTATCATTCCAAATTTCAACCACCAATAGTTTCTTTGCATTTCTCCAAACTTTATGATAAATATTCTTTTGTACATACATTTATATCCTTTCAACTGCAATTTTTACAAGAGCTCTCCTTAGATACTGACTCAAATATATCATGGAAAATGTCAGCTAACTTTGCTACCGTGTCTCAGCAAATTCTACAGACTCCTCAAAAATGCATACAAATGATGAACATTAACAACAGGCAGGAATTGTGCTTTTGGTCTCTTAGCTTTGCCAGACTGAACATCACCATCATTATAAGGGACTCAGTGGTCAATAATTCTCAGTGGGCCAGTGCACAGTGTGCTTTCAGTCCTAGTACACCAGGAGTCTCACACATAGGCCAAAACATTGTACAAGAACAAAAACATATGCCAATTAGCACCCACACATTGGCATTTATAAACAAACAAACAAACAAACCTGTTACCTGACTAGGGGTGTGAACCTACACTGGTCTCACGGTTCGGTTACGATTATCATGTAATCGATTCGGTTCGATTCGATATCACGACGCATCACAATGCATTGACAATGCACTGCATCCTCAATTTTCAATTTTACTTCACATTTATACAATTTTGTCAATAAATACAAGCAGTCAGATATATGAACTGTACCTGACCTGGTTTCTTAAGTTAGTGGTATTACCCCCTGCTAGTGATGTGATATTTGAACCGAGGCATCGGAGCTTGTGTTGAGAATAAATGGGCGTGCTAGATGAAGCCTCGATTCGAAGCTTGTGTTGTGTTGTTAATTGTCATAGAAATCACGTGACCAATGACAAATGAAGCTTCACTTTCTGTCCAGTCACGTGCGCGATTCACTTTGCTTGTCGAAATGTTCGATCCCCCAGATCTTACTTTACGAATACGTTTTAATTCGGACTTATTCAGTTACATTTTAGATACCCAGTCATATAAGTAATATGAAGAATGCAAATTATTTCAGAAAAATTCAACATTTGTCATATGCAATTCATATGAGTACATTATGCTTCTATTACATCATATTGATATTCGTACTGGTATTAAATTGCACAGTTTAATGGGTAAATTAATTTATCAGAAACTCAACAAACACAAACACACACACTGTTAGGCTTTTATTTGTGCACGTAACTTGAATCGATCTGTGGAATATGTGGTAGATGCCTCGTCCTACGGAGCATCTTTCACAGGCTTTTGGCTGCTATATTTGTTATGAACCACCAGATGGCGCTGTTTTTGAGACACTCGAAGCTTTGAATCTTTTCCCGAAACAGTCAGAGGAAAGCCTCAGTGCTTTATGAGGCTTCATTTGCCCATCCCTACCCACTACATATTTCATGGTGCGTGACATGATTTACACACAGCGCGTGTCTTCTCCAGGCCGTGCTCAGGTTGTTCATAAAAGCCGAAATGTGGCCGGATGTCGGCCTTTAAAGTAGTTGGAGCATTTTTAATTACTCGCATTCGCGTCTCGCCTCCCTCCGCCATTAGGCACGTTCGATTTGAAGCAGTGCTGCGCAGGATGAGTTTATGACATCAACCACGAAAGCATAAGGATCTGTCTGCTCTCTTATCGCTCTCGAGGTACTTGGTCATACACTGATCATTCTGCGCAGCGGCGCTTCAAGCCGAACGAGCCTAATGTATGCTATCGCGACAAAGCACGTATGCGACAAATGACGTCAGAAAAGCGTCAGTACGTTATAATCGGTTATGGTCTATTACTGAACCGATACCGAATCATCCTTGTCTGCATCGAGATGCATCGAAGAAACGATTAATTTCGACACCCCTATACCTGACCATGCATATGCTCACTTTGGCAACCAATTGGGCAGCTACAGTGGCTAACTACTGAATTGAAATTAATGCTGCAAAAAGGGCTTTCAAGGAATTCCACGGCCATGCGAGAATGCTTTTTTTTATAAAGGTGACATTTCTAAATAGGTTTCCTTACCACCACCCAGCTACAGTGTCTGCACTCTTTGGAAAGTCAACCACTGATTGGCTTAAAAACAAAACAAAAATACAAACCTGTGCATTTAACATCTGAATATGAATTAATGAATTACAAATCCCATAATGCACTATGAATTAGTGGTCGACCGATATTGGTTTTTTGACAGCCGATGCCGATATCTTGGAAAGCAGGGTGGGCGATGGCCGATATAATTGTATTTATTTAAATTCATATTTAAGAAATTTGAAATCATTTGAGAATGGATTAAAAAATTAATTTGTAAAATAAACATACTTATACTTTAGATGACAAAGTATTTTCCACAAATAAATAAATATTTAATAAAAATATAATTAAAAAGCAAGTAAACTGTAACCAACAGAGCACTCAGTATTCTGGGAAGTTTGTGTGCACTGGGAATCATATTTTTTAAAATAAAGCCAAGGTAACACTCATTTTACATACAGCACACAGTGAAAATGATATGAATATGACAGTGGGCAAATGCATAAAGCGCAGCATAATTTGAAATCACGAATTTAATGTTTAAAGCATT
>NW_015542366.1:490901-508912 GCF_001515605.1 Sinocyclocheilus anshuiensis | reverse complement strand
ATGGCCGATATAAAGCCGATATAATTTTATGTATTTTAATTAATGTTTAAAAAATTTGAAATCATTTGAAAATTGATTAAAAAGTAAATTTGTAAAATAAACATACTTATACTTTAGATGACAAAGTATTTTCCACAAATAAATAAATATTTAATAAAAATATAATTAAAAAGCAAGTAAACTGTAACCAACAGAGCACTCAGTATTCTGGGAAGTTTGTGTGCACTGGGAATCATATTTTTTAAAATAAAGCCAAGGTAACACTCATTTTACATACAGCACACAGTGAAAATGATATGAATATGACAGTGGGCAAATGCATAAAGCGCAGCATAATTTGAAATCACGAATTTAATGTTTAAAGCATTTGCACGGACCGAAAGTCACGCAGAGAACACGCGATCATGCAGGTCACATGCACACTTCACAAGATCTCACAACTGGATTCTACTAAGTTCGCAAGGTTTGTGAAATAAAAATCTCATTAGCCATTCAAAGATTTGTTTAAATGATGTAAATGCATATTTGCTGAATGCTGACGGCAAACGAGAAAGTATTATAATGTTTGCCTTTCTACTACTAATAATATAAAAGCAATCGTTATAATACTTTTTGTATACATTTTAATTCCTTTGTTTAACCGTTCTATCGGATTATTAGACAGACTTCTATCCGTATTAGACAGAACTGTTAACGACGACGGCGAACAAGAGGGAGAATGTGAGCACTATGTGCTCAGAGACGCTGCCGCTCTCAGCACCGTCAAAAAAAAAGTCCCGCCTCGAATGCATTGGCCAAACAGAAAAACTTATCGGCCGATGCCGATATTTGAAAAATGCCAAATATCGGCCGATATATCGGTCGACCACTACTCTGAATGACAGAAAAGAGTCAGTCTTGATGATAAACTAGATTTAAAAAAAATAAGTTAAAATAAAGTTAAAATCACATGGATGGACTTGCATCTTCTACAGAAGCACACATTCGACAGTCTTAAAGCTGTCTTTGTATTTCAAATGGATAAAAACCATTTCTCTATTGAGAAAATTAGTTAAATAAAATGCAAAAAAAATGCTATATTTATCAAGGAAAACCAACAATATTTATTCAACTGTGTTAGCTGATTTTAGTTACAAAGTCTTTACCAATAAATTAATGTGATAAAATTACAACTGTGGTCAATTTGGGCATCCATGTATAATCTTTTATTCAGACACGTTTCGGGTGACACTAAAGAAGCAGGCTGCTCACACGATTCACCGATCTCGAGAAATAGATATGACATCTCTTGCACACAGTTAGTAGAAGAACGGACCACTGCAGACTCAAAACTTGTGCTTGGACTCAACTGAATAGTACTGTACAATCCACTTTTTACTGTACTGCACAACATTACTGGTTTCCCTTCCCTCCCGGCCACAACCTCATCTCTAGCCTTTCCAACATTGTGGTCAATGCAACAGCAATTCAACAACATTTGCATGAAACCCCAGATTTGTTCAATTGGGTTGCTGTGGTGAGGCGATTTCCAACTTTTACGTTACTTTTCCTGATATAGACATGGTGTTGCAACTAATCTTAAATAATTACGTAAAAAAGGCATTTAGCAGCACATTATTCTCACCACTGATCCACTTAGAGTGTTTGATGACATCAATTGATACTGATTCTATCGTCTGCACTAAAACATTATTTCCTTAATATCTTAAACCTACCAGACTCGACTAGCCTGAAACAGACCAACGGCCATAAAAAAAAAAAAAAAAACTCCTGTGGCTGAAACAAACAAAATCAAAGCCATTATGGTGCTTGTCAGTCAAGCCCTTTTTACAAAACAGAAGATAAACACTCTGTTTGTTGTCCAAAGGAAGCAGGGAGCTGTTAAGAGGATAATGTCAAGGTGTCACTGTTATAAACCTCCGACCCACATTCTAATCATGAAAAACGAAGTTGGCCAACAACAATAATATGACTACATGCCCCCAATCAAGATGGTGGATGGGGTTGCTGTTATCTACCTCAGGCGCAAAGCAATAGTGTTAGGTTTAATTAACAAGCTGAATCGGATTAAAGGTAAGGTTAGAAAGGATTGAAACAGAGCAATGTCATGGATATAGTGTGACATAAAGAATATATATCCTACTTAAAAATACTCCCAATGACATGCAATTACACATTGTTTTGGCACAAACAAAAAGTACTAAAATGTAAAAAGAACTATACATTTATTATAAACAACTTTATTTACATGTGCTTTCTAATTGAACCTGGTCAAAATGAGCATAACTGATTCAATAACATCTTTTATTGTGAGCCAATTCATTATTGCTCTAATGAAAGAGGATTAATAATGTTGTGCATGTGCTATATGGCTGGCAAAGAATGACAGGTTTGGATTAAGTCCAAAGTATAAATGAATTGCACATAGTGAAATATAGGGTTCGAAGTATTGAAACAGATCCATTAACAAAATGTTGCTTTTGCAACCCATTAATTCATTGCCCCTAATAATATATTTAAATTAAAATACAAAAAAGAGGTAAAAATTCATTCATTTATTAATTTAGATACAAAATCATGCAGTGAGTTTGAATCAGTCCTCATGAAAGTCCTGACATGCAATTCAGTGAATAATTCAAGAACCGCTCCGACTGATTCATACATGCTTTTGATTCACTGAAACCAAGCCGGTTCATAATGCCACCAACACACTACATGATTATTGCCTGATTTTACGTTCACTGACAGCTAATTAAGACCAACAAAAGCCTGAAATCCAAAGTAAATCAGCGCTCATTCAAGTGAGTGACAACCGCTATGTTTGAATTGTCAAAAGAAACGATCTGGGTTAAGCGCCGATACATCGCTGAAGCTTGAAAGATATTTAGCTGTTTAACTTTGTATCTGTCTGCGTTCCAAGTCCTGTAGTGTGAAATTTGTTTCGACCGTTGTTGTTATTGTTAATGAAACCGGAACTGGAGTTAAAAAAAAAAGCCTTTTAAAAATGAGAGAAAATGTAAATAATCACTAATAATAGGAACAATTAGCATAACATATTAAACAACCAAATACAGTTACACATATGCGCTGGAATTATACAAAAACATGACTAATATTATTCACTGTGCATGAGTAAAAAACACTCACTAAACAAACTGAAGGCAACAGCCCAGCACTGCATCTGAACTCTAGTAACCTCCATAATCGCACCACAATGACGTGCACGCAGGTCGGGAATGACACACGGCAACCGAGTCATAAACACCCCTTATCTTCAACAATTCTAAAGCCATCCAACAATTCAAATGCAAACGATTGCTGATTGAACAAGATAAACATCAGCTCATGCAAATGGAGGAAAATCTTAAATGGGTGTTCTGTGCGCTGTCAAACATTGGTTTCTAACCAGCGAGCTATATATGAAGTGCCCTAAACACGCTGTTCCTATAAACCCGTGTTGTGCTGAATTTCGAGCTTGAATTTTTTTTTGAAACCAATCATTTTCACCCAAGTTACAGCACAACATCATCAAACATTCAGGTCTAAGCATTGTTTTGATAAACCAACAACAGGGTATGAGCCATAGGTCTTATTTGGCTGCAAATAACAGGATCCATGTGTAGGCCAATATGCAAAATAAATAACCGAGCACAGTGAAGAAATGTCAGCTTTAAAACTTGTTGAGTAATGGGTCTTTGGGAATTGACAACAAATAATTTAAATTAACGTATTTACTTAGTTGCGGACTCGAAATGTATATTCAGTAGTTCAAGTATTTACATTTCAAATTTATTAAGACATTAGTGTTATATATATATATATATATATATATATATATATATTTGATACACTGAATTGATTATAAAAGACAGTAAGACATTACATTGTTACATTAAAATTATTTAAAAATAGAATGTTCTATTTCTATTCAAAGAATCATGGAAGTCAAATGTATCACGATTTCCACACAAATAAGCTACACAGCTGTTTTCAACATTGATAATCAGAAATGTTTCTTGAGCAGCAAATCAGCATATCAGAATGATTTCTGAAGGATCATGTGACACTGAAGACTGGAGTAATGATGCTGAAAACTCACAGGAATACATTACATTTGAAATACATAAAACATACCATGCGACACTGAAGACTGGAGTAATGATGCTGAAAATTCAGCTTTGCATCACAGGAATAAATTACATTTGAAATACATTAAAATAGAAAATATTTATTTTGTATTGTAATGATATTTTACAATATTGAATATTTTGTAAATATCGGTTTATCAAATCAAGACAGCTTTGGTGATCATAAGAAACTTTTCACAATCTTCTCATCAAACACACTTCACAGCCAGAAATGTCTTCTGTAAATAGCAGTATAATTTTGGCAGGTGAATTAATACTGCTGAAATAATACTGCCCCACTGGAAACCATGTCTTTGTATCTTCTCAGCAAACACTATCCATAGCCAGAAATCACCAGCATGAATGTGATGTGCTTGTGAATGTGAACCTGTACAGTGGAGCTGTGGAGGGCAGCATAATTTCAGCAGGTGTATTGTTGTAAAATGGGTAATAGGCAGCAGAAATGAGAATAATAAATGTGCATAAAAAAGCAGAATTGACTGCACATGGGATTATATTGCACTAATAGAAATTACAAATGGGAATAAATGTTACATTTTATTGTATAGTAAAATCATCAAATCCGTCAACATTGGGATCCACGTTTCCATTTTTTGGAATGAGTATGCCATCCACAGACATACTGACTGCACTAATTTAACCCTTGTGCATCATTTTAAAAAGGTCCTTAGAGGACAAAAATGTCTGTGTCAAAAACAATTGAAGCTTTAGAGCACAGACCTAAGTTTGGTCTCATTTTAAAGAAGACCTTTGGCAGATTATTGTTGGTAAAAAAAAAGTTAAAAAAAAAAAGTGAAACAAAAAAGTGGTGGGAAAACACGTTGAACTCAAAAACTGCTAGAAAACCAAAGCATTTAAACAAATTGTGTGTTGGAGGTTGATACCTCAAATAATGAGCTTTCAGTAAGAATTTTTTTAGGGGGCAGTACCAAACTTTTTCCCATTAGATGCCAGCAAAGCTCCACTGTATGCACAGCGGTGGGATTTATTTGTGATTGGCGGTGCAGAATTTCTCTCTCTCCAAAATGACATGCACACACATTAGTACACACATACAAACCACTCTCTGGCATCCCACACCTTGTTCTACATAAGAGCCTATGGCACTTACTGTACATATTTTACATAAAATATCTGCAAAAATGCAAATTAGGCACGTACATAATATAAACTGCACATAGGCCTACTGAGTGTGAATCACAATCACGTAAATGTAATTAGTGGTCGACCGATATATCGGCCGATATTTGGCATTTTTCAGATATCGACATTGGCCAATAAGTTTTTCTGTTTGGCCGATGTGTTCGAGGCGGGACTTTTATTTTGACGGCGCTGACAGCGGCAACGTCTGAGCACATAGTGCTAACATTCTCCCTCTTGTTCGCCGTCGTCGTTAACAGTTCTGTCTAAATACGGATAGAAGTCTGTCTAATAATCAGATAGAACGGTTCAACAAAGGAATTCAAATGTATACAAAAAGTATTAACGATTGCTTTAATATTATTAGTAGTAGAAAGGCAAACATTATAATACTTTCTCATTTGCCGTCAGCATTCAGCAAATACGCATTTATATCATTTAAACAAATCTTTGAATGACTAATGAACATTTAATTCCACAAACCTAGCAGACTTAGTTGAATCTAGTTGAGATCTTGTAAAGTGAGCATTTGTATCCTGCATGATCGTGTGTTCTCTGCGTGACAGTCGATCCGTGTGAATTGAATGCGGACAGGAGGAGAGTTCAGCTTCAATGGAGACGCGCGATCGACAAACTTTAAACTCGTGATTTCAAATTATGCTGCACTTTATGCATTTGCCCACTGTCATATTCATATCATTTTCATTGCGTGCTGTATGTAAAATGAGTGTTACCTTGGCTTTATTTGAAAAAAAATAAAATAATAGAATTTGAGTGCCCTGTTGGTTACAGTGTTTACTTCCTTTTTAATTCGATTTGTATTAAATATTTATTTATTTGTGAAAGATGCTTTGTATGTTTATTTTACACAATTATTTTTAATCCATTTTCAAATGATTTCAAATTTCTTAAATATAAATTAAAATAAATAAAATGATATCGGCTTTATATCGGCCACCCTGCTTTCCAAGATATCGGCATCGGCTGTCAAAAAACCCATATCGGTCGACCACTAAATGTAATTGTTTTGTAAAAAAAACAAAGGGCTAGCCTAATCAAAAAAGCATACACTGCTGAAGCCTCTGATCAGTTTTCTTGAACGTTCTATGGTGCAACTTGGGTGAAAAATATTTTTTACAAAAAGCTTTGCAGAGCAAACAGCGTGTGATTTTTTTTATTAATTTAATTGTATTCGTCATTATTAAATTGAATATCATAAATAAAACAAATCACTATGTTCTTAACAAATTCAACAAATAATGTTTATCCACATAAGGATGCAGTAACTAGATAATAAATAAAATGAGATGAATATTAAATTAAAATAATTTGGCTGCACCAACAAATGACGCCATGCGCGTGCACCATTCGGCAGAACACCTGCCACTGCAGTACAGGGGAAACCTCGAGCCCGGTCACAACATCACAACATGCATTCAATACAAATGCAAAATGATCAATTAAACGGAGAAAACACACGATTGTGCAATAGCACATGTAACCGCATGTCAACGTTAGCAACAGCAGTCAGGACGGTTATTAATCGGGTAAAGAGTACAGTCATCATCTAGCGCGTGCATTACCTGCTTAAATGTCATCAGTGGATCTGCGTGGAGGATTCGTGCTCTTCCGCTTAATGCAATGCAATACGATAATGCTGTCGGAAACTGGTATCTAAGCCTCTGGGCTGCTGCTCAGACGTGTCCGTTATCCATCCACGCACAACACACACACACACACATTGCATCTAGCCGTGGAACTTCCTGTCCGATTACCTTCCCTCTTCGACTGGAAACAATGGCGTTTAGTAGTTCCACCCCTCCTGTAAGACGCTGACCTAATCAATAAAATGACAAAACACATTTGTACGTGTTTTAGTCTTTCAGTTAGTCTTCTTTAAAATGCACTTTGCCTCAAAGGCGGTGCAGCAGTTGCATTCATTCCATGGATTTACTGCACAGAGGCATATGCATTTGCACTTGCACAGTGGCTCAGAGCAGGCATAATTTAGTCTGTTTTATATGGCATCATGTCTTTACATCGAATTTTGAGCTGGCACAGAGCAGCAGCCTTAACTTGGCTATGTAAAGACGCCTAAAGCAGCACCAGAACTGCACAATTATTCATTTTTAATAATGAATTTGTGAGTATGCATGAAAAAGAATGACATACTGTATATACACCATTATGACAACAATAAAGTTAGTAGCTGCACTACCAAAGTAGTGTCAGAGCTGCAATGTTTTAGTATGGCTTTTTTGTTTTGCTGCGTTGTCTTTACACAGAATTTTGAGCAGGCACAGAATCTTCACAGAGCAGCCTTAACCTGACTCATTAGAAATGGTGAAGAGCATTTGTTTTTCTTAAAGGGGTCCTATTATGCTTTTTCACTTTTTCAACTTTAGTTAGTCTGTAATGTTGCTGTTTGAGCATAAACAAGATCTGCAAAGTTGCAAAGCTCAAAGTCCAATTCAAAAGGAGATATTTTATTTAACAGAAATCACTTTTCAAAAACTACAACAAACGACTCATTTGGACTACAATGCATATTTTCCGGGATTTGTGATATCACAAATATCGACGAATGGGATGATACCTGGTTGAGCTGCACTAGAGAAGGCAACGAGTGTTATCACTATGTCGGAGACACACTAGCTTTCCCAAGGCAGACGAACTTAGAGTGGTTACAATCATCCGTACAGGAACTATTCGAGCCGTTCATGCCAGACTGGGGAGAGAGGTGTTGTAATAATGTAAAATATGTGAAAAATACAACCTAGCATGAGAGCATGTTCTAGTACACCCCCAAAACAAAATCAAGACTTTGTAAAAGAGCATAATAGGACCCCTTTAAAACCCCCTCTCCCTACCCAAAGAAACACACATACAGAATTTAATATAATACTTTGTTTTTCTTTATTGCATTATAACATACATACATTATAAATGTGGATTTGTACACTACAATCTTTATTGTTATATATAATATAAAATATTCAGAATATGAAAACAAAGCACAAAAAACTTTACCAAACATTTATTTTTATTGTTTTTCTGACCCCATTCAGAACAGAAAATCAAAGAGAGAACATAAAAAAACAAACAAATATGATTTCTGATACCAACCATGTCAACAGAGAGGGAATCAAAATGAATCATGAAGCACTGACATGTCACTATTAGAACTGTTAAGAGAGACAGACATATTTACAGAGAAGTAGAATGATGCCTCCAAATGTCATACTGTCTATTATGATGTCACTGAAATTCATATTTGGCGTTCTGTGAGGACGACACATTTTCAAGTGTATTCTCATGTACTCTTGCCATATAATCTTCTATTAAACAGTACTGTTGTGGTTGTGGACAAGAGTACATTACAGCAAGCACAGTGGTTTTAAACACTCATTTTACAGATGAAATAATGATTGATTCACACTGAGAGACCAAGACACAATGACTCATTTCTGTCAAATTCCATCATTTTCTAAAGATGTTTCATCCTATTCTCTCTCACCTCAATCTATGTGAAAATGAAATGAAATGAAACAAAAATTAAATAATAAAACCTGCACTCACTTAAAAAGTCAGAGCTATGGAAATCGCAACTAACTTTTTTTTGAGCACTAGTAGGCCTGAAATGGTTTTGTACATCATGTTGAAAGGCATTGAATGCCTTGTAATGGAAGGCAGCTAATTATACAAAACTCTGTGAACTACAGATGAAGACATATATATGACGTATAGGTCCAAACGATTTAACAGTATATCATATGGAGTCAGGACATCAGATCAAAAAAAGAACGGCATTAAGGGACCTACTACACTAAAGATCGCTTTGTTTATGGCCTAAATAATGGTAGTGGAATAGTTTTTCTCAGATGATAGAAGCTCCGCCCACTAGAAGGAGCTCAGCGTTATTTGGTCATCTTTGATCCACAGTCTTACAATAGACAGCACACAATTTCCACAGACCGATATACAATTTACAAACATTAGGCTATGTATACAGAAAAAAACAAAAATGTAGTTCGTCCCAAAAGTTCTTGACCACACTTCCCTCAGGGAATGCACTAGACATCACTGTGATAACGAATATTAGTCATTATGAGGTTCTGACTGGGTTTTTTTTCTATCAGGACACACTCGTTCAGTTAACAATAAACACGAGTGTGCTTTCATTGCAAGCATGTTGCTGCTATATTTAAAGCAACTGTATGTAGTTTTGTGTATTTGTTGGTGGCTTGGTGCTGTAAAGCAATCCGCCCTTTTCGCGGGAATTCGTACCTGCTGCTCACCAAATTCACATAGAACGGACGTTTGGGAGGGAGCGTGGAAAAGAAACAACAGCCATTCGCCTTATTAAGAGTCAGCTTACCATCAGAATGATTTTGAAACCGATATTTCAAGGTAAAAACTTACATACTTTTGCTTTAAATAAAGTTAACATGAACATTTTGCTGCAGTCAGACGATAAGGTTAACCAAGGCATCTTCATGCAGAAGTGGACATTTTATGCTAAAATAAACCTGTTTAGTTGCACTTGAGCAAGTGCCATTAACAAATGGTACCAGTACAGTTCATTAAGGGATGTCATCAGTGCTGTCATGATCATCTGTATACCACCTCACTGTCTTTACTGACAGATAGACTTTGCTTTTCTTATTTTACTTCCCTCCCCCGTTTAACCCTTCACACCCTCATATTCCTTCAGAGAACACAAATACTCGCACACTCACAGTAGAACCACCCATTTGTCATTCACACGTACATATACACAATGTACAAGTACACATAAGTAGTTAGATTACAGCTCAGTAACTAATGAAACGCTGAAGCACATGCCCCTCAGAGCAATGCTGACCCCTGATTAGTCCTGCACATGGCCATCTTATTTATTTTTTTGCTAAGGAAAACAAGATGAAAAGCTAGAAGCCGAAGTAGATGAAGAGGGATGAATCTCATTAAAGAACGTATCTTGGTCATATTTCACCCCAAAATAAATAGAAATAAACAAGAAATTTTAATATTCTTAAAAAAAAAAAAAACACAATGATTTTTACAATCATTACTTTATTTGAAAAAGAACTTACACTCACTTCAAGAGTCAGAGCTATGAAAGTCTCAACTAATGTAAAGAATAACAGGATTTTCGGAGCACTTGTAGGCCTGAAATGCTGTCTAAATGTAGCTATTTTTTTACAGTCATTATTTTTTAATTCTAAAACTATTTACATGACAATTAAATATATCATTTCGATAATGCAAAAAAAATTCTAATATATCATGTTTTTTTTTTTTTTTTGTCGAACCAATTCATGCTGATTTAAATGTAAACAATTATTGTATTACAATAAAATGTGCAAAATTGGCACCAAAAACAACGTTACAAATCCCCCCCAAATTATAATGGTCCTAAAATAGGTTATAATGTTTTTTTTTTTCTTCTATTTCTGTCTTTTTTGTTCCCCCTCCTTTTTTCTTTTGACTTTGGAGTTAAATGTGACATGGATATGTTTTCATGAGATTCAGTCAGAAGGAATTTTGAGTGTTTAAAACACGAATGCAACTCAGAAATGATCAGAGGATGAAAAGATGGATAAAAGAAATGTGGCTAGTTTTGGAAGAGCATCAGTTAGGCGTAAAACAGAAGTCAAACATAAAACAAAAATAATACTTGAGAAATCCACATTTTACTGCGGAGTGTCATGGAGAATGGATCAAACAGAGATATAAACAGACATACGACACAAAGGAAGATGTTGCCAGAATCAATCTCCTTATGAAATGAACAAAGGAGAACAAGTCTGATGAAATATATAACTGATCTGCCTTTTATTATCGTTCACAGCATTGTAACCAAGAGGCACCACGTTCTCTGACACAGAGAGAGAAGCAGGCGCAGGTCCCCAGACTAGCACACATACACAGCTACTGTTAATCAAGGCATTTTAAGAAGTTCCCCCAGAACTTTAGACTTCATACAAGTCTTTCCTTTTAAGATATGAAAATACTATACTATCAAATAAAAAGTTAAAACTACTTTTAAAGTCTCTTCTGCTTGTACAAACAAGTAGATTATCAATGCAAATACAATCAGTTCAAAGCAAATGACATGATAATGTTAGTTACACTGACAAACAAACATGAAGTGAAATGCTCAAACTTCCACATTTATAAATGCTCGATGTAAACTGAAATCAATGGAACGAGAATTAAATCATACACGTGAGCAAGGCCAAAAATCATTACAGTATTATCGCACCAAAAACATAAACAAGTCACAAAATACAGCAGTGCATCTCTTCAATGAAATCTCCCTTTTCGGAAGAAAATGGTCACAAAAAATATATAATAAAATACACATTTTAGACACAAGTAGGACTTTCCACACAAATTAGTGCTTTGGGTCTGTAATACACATTTGTGACCCTGGACCACAAAACCAATGGTCACTTTCTGAATAAATAAGCTTTCCATTGATGTATGGTTTGTTAGGATATACAACTATTTGAAAATCTGGAATCTGAGGGTGCAAAAAAATCTAAATATTGAGAAAATCACCTTTAAAGTTGTCCAAATGAAGTTCTTAGCAATGCATATTATTAATCAGAAATTACGTTTTAATATATTTACAGTAGGAAATTTACTAAATATCTTCATGGAACATGATCTTTATGTAATATCCTAATGATTTTTGGCATAAAAGAAAAATCAATAATTTTGACCCATACAATGTATTTTTGGTTATTGCTACAAAAGTACCCCAGCGACTTGAGACTGGTTTTGTGGTCCAGGGTCACATTTAACAACTTGTTCATTTTTGAGGTTGACTACAACATATCTTTTCAATGTTCAGGTATCTTATCAAGAACCACAGTGAGCAAAGCTTTCTGGGTAAATCTCACAAAGAAAAGTCAAAGCCATACTAAACTCCCAAATCAAAAGATAAAAACACAGAATTATATTTTGCATAAAGAAAATTATTTCGAATAAAGAAAATCTATGTTTAGGACCAACACTTTTTGCAATGTGGCAAATAATCACATTTCATCACTGAAATTTTTTTTTTTATTAAATGTAAGACATCATCCTGGAAACAGTGATTTTGAAAAAAATCTATATAGAATTGAATATAAATAGAAAAGAATATAAATATATAATTAAAATTATATATAATTACATAAAATTAAAAAATAAGATATAAGGATGATATTTTTCACATTACAGTGAGCAACAGAGAACTGCAGAAAAGAATACAATAATAAAAAAAAATATGCACAAAATCTTAATGGTCTTAACAATAGCCTTCTTTTTCCTTTATGCAATAAATATTTTATTTTGATCTTTTGATTCTGGGCTGAAATATGACCCAGGCATTTTTTGTGAGACTCAGCCATCTAGGTTTTGTTACTGAACTGCTCTGACTTAAAAATCATACAGTGTCCAAAGCGTCACACCTATATTAATGTTATTTATTAATTTTGGTCCTCACTAGATCAATGGCAGTTTAGTTATATAACTGACCTGGTCTGGAAATGTCAGTGACTGGGCTTTATGTGCAGGACGAACCGGAGTTCTTGAGGAGCTTCGAGAGAAAGAGAGAGAGAGAGAGACAGAGATGGTGAAGATGCACAAAAAAGGTGTGAATGAGAGAGGCTGATCATCTCTCCCATTCTCTTCTTCCCTTCTCTTTTCTCTGCGTTACACTCTCTCGGAGCGCGATGGCTCTCTTCCTCTCACTTGTTTGGCTGTACCCTGCTGAATCTCTTGAGATGGAACTGTTGTGCTCTGGCTGAGATTCTAAGGCAATGTCACATTACATATCAAAATGTACAACATCTATACATTGTGCAGTTGTGAGCAGAGGGTGAGATGTGTGGATGAGATGTGGCGTGTGGCGGCTCTATAGAACAGTGGCCTCCATCACTATGGCTGGATCCTCTATGTCAGCTTTACTCTGGACCATCCGTAACTCCAGCTGGGCCGGGCTTGGTCTTCTACCAGGACCTGCCATCTCTGAAAATCTCAGATTAAACATAGGACAGGAACCGACTACATTCACAAGACTGCTGATAAGAGCAAAGAAGGGTTTTAATCACCAGCAAAGAGAAAGAGATAGAGAGAGAGAGAGAGAGAGAGAGGGGAAAACATTTCAATGAAACAAGCTTATTGTCACTCATTCATTTATATACACTACTGCTTAAGGTTTGGGGTCGGTAAGATCTTGTTTTTGATGTCTTTGATGTTTTTGAAAGAAGTCTTTCATGCTCACCAAGACTACATTTATTTGAACACAAATACATTAAAACTAGACAATATTGTGAAATATTATTACAATTTAAAATAACTGTTTTCTATTTTAATATTTTTTTAAAATGTAGTTTATTCCTGTAATGTAAACCTGAATTTTCAGCATCATTACTCCAGTCTTCAGTGTCACATGACCCTTCAGAAATCATTCTAATATGCTGATTTGCTGCACAACAAACATTTCTTATTATCATCATCAGTTGAAAACAGTTGTGCAGCTTAATATTTTTCTGGAAACATATTTTCAAGATTCCTTGATGACTATAAAGTTCAAAAGAAAAGTAATTATTTGAAATGGAAATATTTTGTAACATTATAAATGTCTTTACTGTCACTTTTGATCCAATTTAATGTGTTCTTGCTTAATAAAAGTATTAATTTCTTTACACAAAATCCTACAGACCCCAAACGGTATAGTATATACATAAAAAATGATAGTGATGCATGAAATACATGCTTAGACTTTTCAATGGCCATAACTGTTAACCAAACAAATGCATAAGTAAATATCCTATGTTTTGATTAAGATTTTATCATTTTAAGAGTTAAAAAATATTGAATATAAAATTCTATATTGAAATATTGAATTACAAAAAAGTTGTAAGTACTTTAAGTGTTTTTTCCCCCCAATTTTTAAATATTTAATGGATTTAATTACTTCATACTGTTGCAAAATACCTGAAAAACATCACACACTGCTTATTTATTTGTATTTTTGTTCTTTGTTTTATTATTGACTTAATTACTTAAAAAATAAAACAATGTTTACTTACATTAAAAATACTTGAAGGCTCATGTCATGGCTTTAATTTGTTAATGCTATATTGTTTAACCTTTTAAATACAAGAGTGTGTTCAGTAATATATTAGTTTTTGTTGTTGGTATCGCCTGATGCTGAAAATGTTGTATTGACAACCCTACACCATGCATATACATATCAAATAAACAACTTTTTGCTGTTGTTTTACCATGGGCATAAGATATAGTCCTCTGAATGACATGGTGCATGACGGAGAAAGTCTTCTCACATGCCGTCTGCGAAGAACAGAATAACAGTGAGAAAGAGATTTGATCAGCATTTTTTTTACTATGCTGCATGATTACTGTGATGCATTTATGACATATTGTTTTAATGTGCTGTACTTTGAGGTCTGTTGGGTAATGGTGAGTCCAGGCCAACAGCATAGCAGCAAATAGATCACCGGTCCCCACAAACACCGCGTCCACCTTCGGCACCTCTATTCGGATCCGCTGGGTCGTCCTTGTACCGTCCGGCATCACTGCAGAAACATGGCTACTTTATTCTGCATTCTTCACAAGAACTTATCATACATGAACCAGCCCTGATCTTTAAACACTAGGCTACACAATCCCATGTAGGCTGTTCAAATAAATATCTAAAAAATAAATATAAAAATATCTGAATTCATATGCATTCCAATAAGCTCTCATAATTGCGAATTTTGTCATTGGTCAAATCTGCACACAGTGCTATTATCTTTCACTGCTCAGCAGTCCGACATGTTTTTAAATTCATGACAAAGCAATTTTGAGCTGCACAGGAAGCACACACACTTACAAATGCGCTGACTGCCAAAAGACACCAGGAATCTGTCTCCGAGACGAGGGGGATTTGTTTACATTTTCAAAAGTTCCAACAAAATACAGACAACTGTCTCCAAAGGGTTCACAAAAATAATGATATAAAAATCATTATAAAAAATTATAATGATTTACATTACAGTAATAATAATAATAATATACTAGTAGATAAGATGATAATAATAAGGATAATGATTTTAAATGACTACTACTACTATTATTATTATTAATTCTATCTTTTAGTATATTATTAGATAATATTATAACAACAACAGCAACTTTAAAATATTATTTTTATTATTGTTCTTATATTTCTTATTATTATCAATAATAACTATAACAACAATTATAATCATTATTATTATTTACATAACAGTAATAATAATAAGAATATATTAGATAAGGTAAAAATAAAAGAATAATTTTAAAACATTATTGACAATAATAATAATTATTACATTACAACAACAATACATGTTTATTTTTATTGCTCTAATTGATAATAACATTTATTATTAATAATAATTATTATTATTTTAATTAAGAATATTTTACAATTATTTGTATTATCATTAATTTAATATTAGATAATAATAATAATAATAATAACAATTATATAGTAATAAATAATATCTAAAAGTAATATATATAATATATTATAAGATAATAACAATATATAAGATAATACTATTACAAATATTATTTTTATTACTGATAATATTACAACAATAAATATTTTTTTATTGCTCTCATTGATAACATTTATTATTAATAATAATAACAATTATTATTATTTTTAATCAACAATATTTTAGAAAATTATTTGTATTATTACTAATTTAATAATATAATACAGTAATATATTAATAATAATACAGTAATAAATAAATAATATATAATAAGATAATACTAATAAAAACATTAATTGTATTACTACTACTACTAATAATAATAATAATAAAAAATAACAATAAAATGTGGAAATTTGGTGTGTGTGTATCATTTGCTGCTAGTGCATCTAATTTATATTCAGACATTTATTTCTGCCTCCCATTTTTTTAAGGCTATTATGGGGCATGATGTATTTAAATTCACCTCAAAAGCATCTTTCTCTGTGCTGATATTCTTCCCTGTCAACAACCTGAAATAAAGAACATGGAGTTAGAAGAGTTGATTGCACATCAGTGTGATGTGAACAGCTGTGAGGCACTGAAGATTTATGGGTAAATCCACAGCTGACCACTAGAGGGAACTACAATATCACTCTTCTGTCATACTGAAGCAGGTGAGGGGCTAGACAGAGGTTTGACATTTGCAGCACAGAAACAGCCAATCACAGCCAATAACACACACAAAGCTGTTGAGAGGAGGTATTCTACTCACTCAGCCTCAAACTGGTTGGGTGTGATGATATCGGCCACAGGCACCACTTTATTCTTGTACACAGGATGAAGATTCTGAGGAACATACTGCAAAAGTCAAAGAGTACTATGAAAAATAAATGTCACCATTTTTCCGAATTCTATTTCCTACATAATGAACAGAATTGGTCAGAAGACAAAAAAAACTGAATGAGAGGAACAAGAACACAAGTTAACTTACCATTGAACCATGGTCACCTAAGACAGGGTCACAAACTGAGAAAAACAGAGTAAAACAAGTTATACTTTAATGTGCAAGGTTAATGTACACTAGCGTTCAAAAGTCTGGGGTCACGAAGAGTAAATGTTTTTAATGTTTTTAAAGGAAGTCTCTTATGCTCACCAAGGCTGCATTTATTTGATCACAAAACAAGAAATATTACAATTTTAAATATTACATAAAATGTAATTTATTCCTGTGATGCAAAGCTGAATTTTCAGCATCATTACTCCAGTCTTCAGTGTCATATGATCCTTCAGAAATCATTCTAATATGCTGATTTGCTGCTCAAGAAACATTTATTATTATTATCTTATTATCAACGTTGAAAACAGTTGTGCTGCTAAATATTTTAGTGGAAACTGATACATTTTGATTCTTTGATCAACAGTAAAGTTCAAAAGAACAGCATTTATTTGAAATAGAAATCTTTTGTGACATTATAAATGTCTTTACTGTCACTTTTGAGCAATGCAACGCATCCTGGCTGAATAAAAGTATTAACTGCTTTAAAACAATCTTACTGACCCCAATATTTTTGATGGCATTATTATATAAACACACTTGTAAAAATTTATAATGTACAAAATCTATACAGCTTTTGTTAACCTAGGACGAAAGAGACTGAAAAACACTCACCATATACAAGGTTAGGATTGGCCCTCTTCAGCTCTTGAACAATGTCAACCACCATCTCCAGAAACGATGTATCTCTAGTGTAACCTGCAGTAATAGAGAGAGAAGAGCTTTGATCAATACTTTGCTTTTCTTACCAGCATCTTACTCTTGATCTTTGACTCCATTCGTCCCAGATCAAAATGTTCCTTCTGCCTGGAGTACAAAAACTGACCACTCAGCACAAGCACGAGGATCAGTCTTGGGTCATTCTCATTCTTTGAGCCTGAGAATTTTAAAACCAGTAAGGTGGATACAATTTTTAAATGATACAGGCCACCTGTGGTTATTAGGGTTGGGCCGATAGACAATGCCATCATCCATCGCCGATGGCTGATAGACATTATGATGTTGAGCCGGTCAACTCTCCTTACTCGGTTTACTCCAAAACTGTGGAGATGACCTTGGACTTCAGGAGAAACCTCCCTGCACTCCCCCCACTCACCATCATGGACAGCACTGTGACTGCAGTGGAGTCATTCAGGTTCCTGG
>NW_015542366.1:487954-490863 GCF_001515605.1 Sinocyclocheilus anshuiensis | reverse complement strand
AGGAATCCTGTTTTCCCTTATAAGGATTCACGCTTCGGGCACACCCCCTAACTCCACCCCCACACCCCTCCGCCCCCACCGATGTCATTGTCCATCGCGATGTTTCACTGTAGACATCGTCCGATGTCAATTTTGTAGACATCGCCCAACCCTAGTGGTTATTACTACAATACAGGGAATTTGTGGGTGAAAACGTGTCAGAATTATGCCGTCTTTGCCATAAATACTTGAAGAAATTATTTTATTTCAGAAGTCTGAAAAGAATCAGAACACCACAATATACTCTTTGTTATGTGTGTATTAAATGAACAGACTTGGAACCCAATAAACGCATCAAAGCATGCACTATATCAAAGGAAGTGACAATAAGTTGAGTTGGGACCACTCTGAAATTTCCAGGACCAATCTGCAGGTATGGGTCATGTGGCGGCTCTGTCTCTCCAGTCAGGTAAATAAATCCTACATGTGACTCATCTGACCTTCAGAGCTTTTCATGTGTCACACACTAAATCGCACTGCGACAATACAAGCCACTAGCAAGAGAGGCATGCAGAAGGGTCCAACAGAAGTTACAATTTTCACATTACCACATCACAGCTGGGATTAGAAATAGTGCACTAGAAATAGAGCCTAGGCATTAGGATAGTCAATATACAGGTGGGATACAGAATGAGTGCTCTGAAAACAAAACGCTGACAACCACCAAAATCAACTCATGTTATTAAACCGTCAATACAAGAGAACCCCTTTTTCTTGAGATTTTGAAATGGTCTGGTTTTGATCAAAGTAAATACACAAAAGTTGAAAAGTTTGGGATCGGTACAACTTGATGCTTTTGAAAGAAGTCTCTTATGTTCACAAAGGCTGTATTTATTTGAACAAAAATACAGTAAAATCAGGACTACTGTGAAATGTTATTACACTTATTGATATGACTGTTTTCCATTTTAATATATCTTAATATGTAATTTATTCCTGTGATGCAAAGTTGAATTTCCAGCATCATTACTCCAGTCTTCAGTGTCACATGATCCTTCAGAAATCATTCTAATATGCTGATTTGCTGCTCAAGAAACATTTCTTATCATCATCAGTTGAAAACAGTTGTGCTGCTTCATATTTTTGTGGAAACTGTGATATATTGTTTTCAAGATTTGTTGATGAATATAAAGTTCAAAAGGACAGCATTTATTTAGAATTGAAATCTTCTATAACATAAACTATCAATTTTGTTCAATTTAATGCATCCTTGCTGAATAAAATTATTTGTATTATCAATACAATGCATTAATTTCTTTCAATTAAAAATAAATCTTCTGACCCAAATATTTTGAACGGTAGTGCACACACAATAAGCCACAAAACAACTAAAACTATTTACATTTAAGCAAAATAAAATAATCCCGATACATATGCATTTTATATCTTATTTATGTTCAGATGGAGCTAAACATATTTTTACTGTTTAAAAGTGTGTGAAAAGGTCTCACATGGCTCTCTATTCCTATGTTCTCCTTTCCTCTTTAGCCATTCTGTGCTTTCCTCTCTTCCTTCTCTTCTCAAGGTGATGGTAAAGGAGAGCCCATGCACCAGAGACTTCTCGCTCGCTAACACACTCAATAGAGCACAATATTTCTCCGGTGCTGGTGTGAGACCTGCGACTCTATGACCCTGTGTCCTCTACGGTCTAAGCTATGAAAATCTATTATAAAATACATTAAGTTTCCACAAAAATATTAAGCAGCACAACTGTTTCAACACTGATAATAATAAGAAATGTTTCTTGAACAGCAAATCAGCATATTAGAATGATTTCTGAAGGATCATGTGACACTGAAGACTGGAGTAATGATGCTGGAAATTCAACTTTGCATCACAGGAATAAATTACATATTAAGATATATTAAAATGGAAAACAGTCATATCAATAAGTGTAATAACATTTCACAGTAGTCCTGATTTTACTGTATTTTTGTTCAAATAAATACAGCCTTTGTGAACATAAGAGACTTCTTTCAAAAGCATCAAGTTGTACCGATCCCAAACTTTTCAACTTTTGTGTATTTACTTTGATCAAAACCAGACCATTTCAAAATCTCAAGAAAAAGGGGTTCTCTTGTATTGACGGTTTAATAACATGAGTTGATTTTGGTGGTTGTCAGCGTTTTGTTTTCAGAGCACTCATTCTGTATCCCACCTGTATATTGACTATCCTAATGCCTAGGCTCTATTTCTAGTGCACTATTTCTAATCCCAGCTGTGATGTGGTAAAGTGAAAATTGTAACTTCTGTTGGACCCTTCTGCATGCCTCTCTTGCTAGTGGCTTGTATTGTTGCAGTGCGATTTAGTGTGTGACACATGAAAAGCTCTGAAGGTCAGATGAGTCACATGTAGGATTTATTTACCTGACTGGAGAGACAGAGCCGCCACATGACCCATACCTGCAGATTGGTCCTGGAAATTTCAGAGTGGTCCCAACTCAACTTATTGTCACTTCCTTTGATATAGTGCATGCTTTGATGCGTTTATTGGGTTCCAAGTCTGTTCATTTAATACACACATAACAAAGAGTATATTGTGGTGTTCTGATTCTTTTCAGACTTCTGAAATAAAATAATTTCTTCAAGTATTTATGGCAAAGACGGCATAATTCTGACACGTTTTCACCCACAAATTCCCTGTATTGTAGTAATAACCACTAGGGTTGGGCGATGTCTACAAAATTGACATCGGACGATGTCTACAGTGAAACATCGCGATGGACAATGACATCGGTGGGGGCGGAGGGGTGTGGGGGTGGAGTTAGGGGGTGTGCCCGAAGCGTGAATCCTTATAAGGGAAAACAGGATTCCTAACACCGTGTCTACACCGGACGCGAGTGGTGCGGCGCGACAAAATACTATAGAAC